>NW_027369990.1:0-38934 GCF_046119375.1 Phyllobates terribilis
GAGTGAGATGCCAGCTCCTTTCATTCAGTCAGTAGCTTCAAACATTTCTGGTATATGAAAAACATGTTTTTCAATGGCAAAAATCAATGAATATTGTAAATGCACAAACAGTAATATCTCCACATTGCAAGGTGCAATTCTGAAATTTTTGCTTTTTCCTGCTAATCCTAGCATGATAAAGAAGATTCAAAGAGTGAGATGCCAGCTCCTTTCATTCAGTCAGTAGCTTCAAACATTTCTGGTATATGAAAAACATGTTTTTCAATGGCAAAAATCAATGAATATTGTAAATGCACAAACAGTAATATCTCCACATTGCACGGTGCAATTCTGAAATTTTTAGCTTTTTCCTGTTAATCCTAGCATGATAAAGAAGATTCAAAGAGAGTGAGATGCCAGCTCCTTTCATTCAGTCAGTAGCTTCAAACATTTCTGGTATATGAAAAACATGTTTTTCAATGGCAAAAATCAATGAATATTGTAAATGCACAAACAGTAATATCTCCACATTGCAAGGTGCAATTCTGAAATTTTTTGCTTTTTCCTGCTAATCCTAGCATGATAAAGAAGATTCAAAGAGAGTGAGATGCCAGCTCCTTTCATTCAGTCAGTAGCTTCAAACATTTCTGGTATATGAAAAACATGTTTTTCAATGGCAAAAATCAATGAATATTGTAAATGCACAAACAGTAATATCTCCACATTGCACGGTGCAATTCTGAAATTTTTAGCTTTTTCCTGTTAATCCTAGCATGATAAAGAAGATTCAAAGAGAGTGAGATGCCAGCTCCTTTCATTCAGTCAGTAGCTTCAAACATTTCTGGTATATGAAAAACATGTTTTTCAATGGCAAAAATCAATGAATATTGTAAATGCACAAACAGTAATATCTCCACATTGCAAGGTGCAATTCTGAAATTTTTTGCTTTTCCTGCTAATCCTAGCATGATAAAGAAGATTCAAAGAGAGTGAGATGCCAGCTCCTTTCATTCAGTCAGTAGCTTCAAACATTTCTGGTATATGAAAAACATGTTTTTCAATGGCAAAAATCAATGAATATTGTAAATGCACAAACAGTAATATCTCCACATTGCACGGTGCAATTCTGAAATTTTTAGCTTTTTCCTGTTAATTCTAGCATGATAAAGAAGATTCAAAGAGAGTGAGATGCCAGCTCCTTTCATTCAGTCATTAGCTTCAAACATTTCTGGTATATGAAAAACATGTTTTTCAATGGCAAAAATCAATGAATATTGTAAATGCACAAACAGTAATATCTCCACATTGCACGGTGCAATTCTGAAATTTTTAGCTTTTTCCTGTTAATCCTAGCATGATAAAGAAGATTCAAAGAGAGTGAGATGCCAGCTCCTTTCATTCAGTCAGTAGCTTCAAACATTTCTGGTATATGAAAAACATGTTTTTCAATGGCAAAAATCAATGAATATTGTAAATGCACAAACAGTAATATCTCCACATTGCAAGGTGCAATTCTGAAATTTTTTGCTTTTTCCTGTTAATCCTAGCATGATAAAGAAGATTCAAAGAGAGTGAGATGCCAGCTCCTTTCATTCAGTCAGTAGCTTCAAACATTTCTGGTATATGAAAAACATGTTTTTCAATGGCAAAAATCAATGAATATTGTAAATGCACAAACAGTAATATCTCCACATTGCAAGGTGCAATTCTGAAATTTTTTGCTTTTTCCTGCTAATCCTAGCATGATAAAGAAGATTCAAAGAGTGAGATGCCAGCTCCTTTCATTCAGTCAGTAGCTTCAAACATTTCTGGTATATGAAAAACATGTTTTTCAATGGCAAAAATCAATGAATATTGTAAATGCACAAACAGTAATATCTCCACATTGCACGGTGCAATTCTGAAATTTTTAGCTTTTTCCTGTTAATCCTAGCATGATAAAGAAGATTCAAAGAGAGTGAGATGCCAGCTCCTTTCATTCAGTCAGTAGCTTCAAACATTTCTGGTATATGAAAAACATGTTTTTCAATGGCAAAAATCAATGAATATTGTAAATGCACAAACAGTAATATCTCCACATTGCAAGGTGCAATTCTGAAATTTTTTGCTTTTTCCTGCTAATCCTAGCATGATAAAGAAGATTCAAAGAGAGTGAGATGCCAGCTCCTTTCATTCAGTCAGTAGCTTCAAACATTTCTGGTATATGAAAAACATGTTTTCAATGGCAAAAATCAATGAATATTGTAAATGCACAAACAGTAATATCTCCACATTGCACGGTGCAATTCTGAAATTTTTAGCTTTTTCCTGTTAATCCTAGCATGATAAAGAAGATTCAAAGAGAGTGAGATGCCAGCTCCTTTCATTCAGTCATTAGCTTCAAACATTTCTGGTATATGAAAAACATGTTTTTCAATGGCAAAAATCAATGAATATTGTAAATGCACAAACAGTAATATCTCCACATTGCACGGTGCAATTCTGAAATTTTTAGCTTTTTCCTGTTAATCCTAGCATGATAAAGAAGATTCAAAGAGAGTGAGATGCCAGCTCCTTTCATTCAGTCAGTAGCTTCAAACATTTCTGGTATATGAAAAACATGTTTTTCAATGGCAAAAATCAATGAATATTGTAAATGCACAAACAGTAATATCTCCACATTGCAAGGTGCAATTCTGAAATTTTTTGCTTTTTCCTGTTAATCCTAGCATGATAAAGAAGATTCAAAGAGAGTGAGATGCCAGCTCCTTTCATTCAGTCAGTAGCTTCAAACATTTCTGGTATATGAAAAACATGTTTTTCAATGGCAAAAATCAATGAATATTGTAAATGCACAAACAGTAATATCTCCACATTGCAAGGTGCAATTCTGAAATTTTTTGCTTTTTCCTGCTAATCCTAGCATGATAAAGAAGATTCAAAGAGTGAGATGCCAGCTCCTTTCATTCAGTCAGTAGCTTCAAACATTTCTGGTATATGAAAAACATGTTTTTCAATGGCAAAAATCAATGAATATTGTAAATGCACAAACAGTAATATCTCCACATTGCACGGTGCAATTCTGAAATTTTTAGCTTTTTCCTGTTAATCCTAGCATGATAAAGAAGATTCAAAGAGAGTGAGATGCCAGCTCCTTTCATTCAGTCAGTAGCTTCAAACATTTCTGGTATATGAAAAACATGTTTTTCAATGGCAAAAATCAATGAATATTGTAAATGCACAAACAGTAATATCTCCACATTGCAAGGTGCAATTCTGAAATTTTTTGCTTTTTCCTGCTAATCCTAGCATGATAAAGAAGATTCAAAGAGAGTGAGATGCCAGCTCCTTTCATTCAGTCAGTAGCTTCAAACATTTCTGGTATATGAAAAACATGTTTTTCAATGGCAAAAATCAATGAATATTGTAAATGCACAAACAGTAATATCTCCACATTGCACGGTGCAATTCTGAAATTTTTAGCTTTTTCCTGTTAATCCTAGCATGATAAAGAAGATTCAAAGAGAGTGAGATGCCAGCTCCTTTCATTCAGTCAGTAGCTTCAAACATTTCTGGTATATGAAAAACATGTTTTTCAATGGCAAAAATCAATGAATATTGTAAATGCACAAACAGTAATATCTCCACATTGCAAGGTGCAATTCTGAAATTTTTTGCTTTTTCCTGCTAATCCTAGCATGATAAAGAAGATTCAAAGAGAGTGAGATGCCAGCTCCTTTCATTCAGTCAGTAGCTTCAAACATTTCTGGTATATGAAAAACATGTTTTTCAATGGCAAAAATCAATGAATATTGTAAATGCACAAACAGTAATATCTCCACATTGCAAGGTGCAATTCTGAAATTTTTTGCTTTTTCCTGTTAATCCTAGCATGATAAAGAAGATTCAAAGAGAGTGAGATGCCAGCTCCTTTCATTCAGTCAGTAGCTTCAAACATTTCTGGTATATGAAAAACATGTTTTTCAATGGCAAAAATCAATGAATATTGTAAATGCACAAACAGTAATATCTCCACATTGCAAGGTGCAATTCTGAAATTTTTTGCTTTTTCCTGCTAATCCTAGCATGATAAAGAAGATTCAAAGAGAGTGAGATGCCAGCTCCTTTCATTCAGTCAGTAGCTTCAAACATTTCTGGTATATGAAAAACATGTTTTTCAATGGCAAAAATCAATGAATATTGTAAATGCACAAACAGTAATATCTCCACATTGCAAGGTGCAATTCTGAAATTTTTTGCTTTTTCCTGTTAATCCTAGCATGATAAAGAAGATTCAAAGAGAGTGAGATGCCAGCTCCTTTCATTCAGTCAGTAGCTTCAAACATTTCTGGTATATGAAAAACATGTTTTTCAATGGCAAAAATCAATGAATATTGTAAATGCACAAACAGTAATATCTCCACATTGCACGGTGCAATTCTGAAATTTTTAGCTTTTTCCTGTTAATCCTAGCATGATAAAGAAGATTCAAAGAGGGTGAGATGCCAGCTCCTTTCATTCAGTCAGTAGCTTCAAACATTTCTGGTATATGAAAAACATGTTTTTCAATGGCAAAAATCAATGAATATTGTAAATGCACAAACAGTAATATCTCCACATTGCAAGGTGCAATTCTGAAATTTTTTGCTTTTTCCTGCTAATCCTAGCATGATAAAGAAGATTCAAAGAGAGTGAGATGCCAGCTCCTTTCATTCAGTCAGTAGCTTCAAACATTTCTGGTATATGAAAAACATGTTTTTCAATGGCAAAAATCAATGAATATTGTAAATGCACAAACAGTAATATCTCCACATTGCACGGTGCAATTCTGAAATTTTTAGCTTTTTCCTGTTAATCCTAGCATGATAAAGAAGATTCAAAGAGAGTGAGATGCCAGCTCCTTTCATTCAGTCAGTAGCTTCAAACATTTCTGGTATATGAAAAACATGTTTTTCAATGGCAAAAATCAATGAATATTGTAAATGCACAAACAGTAATATCTCCACATTGCAAGGTGCAATTCTGAAATTTTTTGCTTTTTCCTGCTAATCCTAGCATGATAAAGAAGATTCAAAGAGAGTGAGATGCCAGCTCCTTTCATTCAGTCAGTAGCTTCAAACATTTCTGGTATATGAAAAACATGTTTTTCAATGGCAAAAATCAATGAATATTGTAAATGCACAAACAGTAATATCTCCACATTGCACGGTGCAATTCTGAAATTTTTAGCTTTTTCCTGTTAATCCTAGCATGATAAAGAAGATTCAAAGAGAGTGAGATGCCAGCTCCTTTCATTCAGTCATTAGCTTCAAACATTTCTGGTATATGAAAAACATGTTTTTCAATGGCAAAAATCAATGAATATTGTAAATGCACAAACAGTAATATCTCCACATTGCACGGTGCAATTCTGAAATTTTTAGCTTTTTCCTGTTAATCCTAGCATGATAAAGAAGATTCAAAGAGAGTGAGATGCCAGCTCCTTTCATTCAGTCAGTAGCTTCAAACATTTCTGGTATATGAAAAACATGTTTTTCAATGGCAAAAATCAATGAATATTGTAAATGCACAAACAGTAATATCTCCACATTGCAAGGTGCAATTCTGAAATTTTTTGCTTTTTCCTGCTAATCCTAGCATGATAAAGAAGATTCAAAGAGTGAGATGCCAGCTCCTTTCATTCAGTCAGTAGCTTCAAACATTTCTGGTATATGAAAAACATGTTTTTCAATGGCAAAAATCAATGAATATTGTAAATGCACAAACAGTAATATCTCCACATTGCACGGTGCAATTCTGAAATTTTTAGCTTTTTCCTGTTAATCCTAGCATGATAAAGAAGATTCAAAGAGAGTGAGATGCCAGCTCCTTTCATTCAGTCAGTAGCTTCAAACATTTCTGGTATATGAAAAACATGTTTTTCAATGGCAAAAATCAATGAATATTGTAAATGCACAAACAGTAATATCTCCACATTGCACGGTGCAATTCTGAAATTTTTAGCTTTTTCCTGTTAATCCTAGCATGATAAAGAAGATTCAAAGAGAGTGAGATGCCAGCTCCTTTCATTCAGTCAGTAGCTTCAAACATTTCTGGTATATGAAAAACATGTTTTTCAATGGCAAAAATCAATGAATATTGTAAATGCACAAACAGTAATATCTCCACATTGCAAGGTGCAATTCTGAAATTTTTTGCTTTTTCCTGCTAATCCTAGCATGATAAAGAAGATTCAAAGAGAGTGAGATGCCAGCTCCTTTCATTCAGTCAGTAGCTTCAAACATTTCTGGTATATGAAAAACATGTTTTTCAATGGCAAAAATCAATGAATATTGTAAATGCACAAACAGTAATATCTCCACATTGCACGGTGCAATTCTGAAATTTTTAGCTTTTTCCTGTTAATTCTAGCATGATAAAGAAGATTTAAAGAGAGTGAGATGCCAGCTCCTTTCATTCAGTCATTAGCTTCAAACATTTCTGGTATATGAAAAACATGTTTTTCAATGGCAAAAATCAATGAATATTGTAAATGCACAAACAGTAATATCTCCACATTGCACGGTGCAATTCTGAAATTTTTAGCTTTTTCCTGTTAATCCTAGCATGATAAAGAAGATTCAAAGAGAGTGAGATGCCAGCTCCTTTCATTCAGTCAGTAGCTTCAAACATTTCTGGTATATGAAAAACATGTTTTTCAATGGCAAAAATCAATGAATATTGTAAATGCTCAAACAGTAATATCTCCACATTGCAAGGTGCAATTCTGAAATTTTTTGCTTTTTCCTGTTAATCCTAGCATGATAAAGAAGATTCAAAGAGAGTGAGATGCCAGCTCCTTTCATTCAGTCAGTAGCTTCAAACATTTCTGGTATATGAAAAACATGTTTTTCAATGGCAAAAATCAATGAATATTGTAAATGCACAAACAGTAATATCTCCACATTGCAAGGTGCAATTCTGAAATTTTTTGCTTTTTCCTGCTAATCCTAGCATGATAAAGAAGATTCAAAGAGTGAGATGCCAGCTCCTTTCATTCAGTCAGTAGCTTCAAACATTTCTGGTATATGAAAAACATGTTTTTCAATGGCAAAAATCAATGAATATTGTAAATGCACAAACAGTAATATCTCCACATTGCACGGTGCAATTCTGAAATTTTTAGCTTTTTCCTGTTAATCCTAGCATGATAAAGAAGATTCAAAGAGAGTGAGATGCCAGCTCCTTTCATTCAGTCAGTAGCTTCAAACATTTCTGGTATATGAAAAACATGTTTTTCAATGGCAAAAATCAATGAATATTGTAAATGCACAAACAGTAATATCTCCACATTGCAAGGTGCAATTCTGAAATTTTTTGCTTTTTCCTGCTAATCCTAGCATGATAAAGAAGATTCAAAGAGAGTGAGATGCCAGCTCCTTTCATTCAGTCAGTAGCTTCAAACATTTCTGGTATATGAAAAACATGTTTTTCAATGGCAAAAATCAATGAATATTGTAAATGCACAAACAGTAATATCTCCACATTGCACGGTGCAATTCTGAAATTTTTAGCTTTTTCCTGTTAATCCTAGCATGATAAAGAAGATTCAAAGAGAGTGAGATGCCAGCTCCTTTCATTCAGTCAGTAGCTTCAAACATTTCTGGTATATGAAAAACATGTTTTTCAATGGCAAAAATCAATGAATATTGTAAATGCACAAACAGTAATATCTCCACATTGCAAGGTGCAATTCTGAAATTTTTTGCTTTTTCCTGTTAATCCTAGCATGATAAAGAAGATTCAAAGAGAGTGAGATGCCAGCTCCTTTCATTCAGTCAGTAGCTTCAAACATTTCTGGTATATGAAAAACATGTTTTTCAATGGCAAAAATCAATGAATATTGTAAATGCACAAACAGTAATATCTCCACATTGCAAGGTGCAATTCTGAAATTTTTTGCTTTTTCCTGCTAATCCTAGCATGATAAAGAAGATTCAAAGAGAGTGAGATGCCAGCTCCTTTCATTCAGTCAGTAGCTTCAAACATTTCTGGTATATGAAAAACATGTTTTTCAATGGCAAAAATCAATGAATATTGTAAATGCACAAACAGTAATATCTCCACATTGCAAGGTGCAATTCTGAAATGTTTTGCTTTTTCCTGCTAATCCTAGCATGATAAAGAAGATTCAAAGAGAGTGAGATGCCAGCTCCTTTCATTCAGTCAGTAGCTTCAAACATTTCTGGTATATGAAAAACATGTTTTTCAATGGCAAAAATCAATGAATATTGTAAATGCACAAACAGTAATATCTCCACATTGCACGGTGCAATTCTGAAATTTTTAGCTTTTTCCTGTTAATCCTAGCATGATAAAGAAGATTCAAAGAGAGTGAGATGCCAGCTCCTTTCATTCAGTCAGTAGCTTCAAACATTTCTGGTATATGAAAAACATGTTTTTCAATGGCAAAAATCAATGAATATTGTAAATGCACAAACAGTAATATCTCCACATTGCAAGGTGCAATTCTGAAATTTTTTGCTTTTTCCTGCTAATCCTAGCATGATAAAGAAGATTCAAAGAGAGTGAGATGCCAGCTCCTTTCATTCAGTCAGTAGCTTCAAACATTTCTGGTATATGAAAAACATGTTTTTCAATGGCAAAAATCAATGAATATTGTAAATGCACAAACAGTAATATCTCCACATTGCACGGTGCAATTCTGAAATTTTTAGCTTTTTCCTGTTAATCCTAGCATGATAAAGAAGATTCAAAGAGAGTGAGATGCCAGCTCCTTTCATTCAGTCATTAGCTTCAAACATTTCTGGTATATGAAAAACATGTTTTTCAATGTCAAAAATCAATGAATATTGTAAATGCACAAACAGTAATATCTCCACATTGCACGGTGCAATTCTGAAATTTTTAGCTTTTTCCTGTTAATCCTAGCATGATAAAGAAGATTCAAAGAGAGTGAGATGCCAGCTCCTTTCATTCAGTCAGTAGCTTCAAACATTTCTGGTATATGAAAAACATGTTTTTCAATGGCAAAAATCAATGAATATTGTAAATGCACAAACAGTAATATCTCCACATTGCAAGGTGCAATTCTGAAATTTTTTGCTTTTTCCTGTTAATCCTAGCATGATAAAGAAGATTCAAAGAGAGTGAGATGCCAGCTCCTTTCATTCAGTCAGTAGCTTCAAACATTTCTGGTATATGAAAAACATGTTTTTCAATGGCAAAAATCAATGAATATTGTAAATGCACAAACAGTAATATCTCCACATTGCAAGGTGCAATTCTGAAATTTTTTGCTTTTTCCTGCTAATCCTAGCATGATAAAGAAGATTCAAAGAGTGAGATGCCAGCTCCTTTCATTCAGTCAGTAGCTTCAAACATTTCTGGTATATGAAAAACATGTTTTTCAATGGCAAAAATCAATGAATATTGTAAATGCACAAACAGTAATATCTCCACATTGCACGGTGCAATTCTGAAATTTTTAGCTTTTTCCTGTTAATCCTAGCATGATAAAGAAGATTCAAAGAGAGTGAGATGCCAGCTCCTTTCATTCAGTCAGTAGCTTCAAACATTTCTGGTATATGAAAAACATGTTTTTCAATGGCAAAAATCAATGAATATTGTAAATGCACAAACAGTAATATCTCCACATTGCAAGGTGCAATTCTGAAATTTTTTGCTTTTTCCTGCTAATCCTAGCATGATAAAGAAGATTCAAAGAGAGTGAGATGCCAGCTCCTTTCATTCAGTCAGTAGCTTCAAACATTTCTGGTATATGAAAAACATGTTTTTCAATGGCAAAAATCAATGAATATTGTAAATGCACAAACAGTAATATCTCCACATTGCAAGGTGCAATTCTGAAATTTTTTGCTTTTTCCTGCTAATCCTAGCATGATAAAGAAGATTCAAAGAGAGTGAGATGCCAGCTCCTTTCATTCAGTCAGTAGCTTCAAACATTTCTGGTATATGAAAAACATGTTTTTCAATGGCAAAAATCAATGAATGTTGTAAATGCACAAACAGTAATATCTCCACATTGCACGGTGCAATTCTGAAATTTTTAGCTTTTTCCTGTTAATCCTAGCATGATAAAGAAGATTCAAAGAGAGTGAGATGCCAGATCCTTTCATTCAGTCAGTAGCTTCAAACATTTCTGGTATATGAAAAACATGTTTTTCAATGGCAAAAATCAATGAATATTGTAAATGCACAAACAGTAATATCTCCACATTGCAAGGTGCAATTCTGAAATTTTTTGCTTTTTCCTGCTAATCCTAGCATGATAAAGAAGATTCAAAGAGAGTGAGATGCCAGCTCCTTTCATTCAGTCAGTAGCTTCAAACATTTCTGGTATATGAAAAACATGTTTTTCAATGGCAAAAATCAATGAATATTGTAAATGCACAAACAGTAATATCTCCACATTGCAAGGTGCAATTCTGAAATTTTTTGCTTTTTCCTGTTAATCCTAGCATGATAAAGAAGATTCAAAGAGAGTGAGATGCCAGCTCCTTTCATTCAGTCAGTAGCTTCAAACATTTCTGGTATATGAAAAACATGTTTTTCAATGGCAAAAATCAATGAATATTGTAAATGCACAAACAGTAATATCTCCACATTGCACGGTGCAATTCTGAAATTTTTAGCTTTTTCCTGTTAATCCTAGCATGATAAAGAAGATTCAAAGAGAGTGAGATGCCAGCTCCTTTCATTCAGTCAGTAGCTTCAAACATTTCTGGTATATGAAAAACATGTTTTTCAATGGCAAAAATCAATGAATATTGTAAATGCACAAACAGTAATATCTCCACATTGCAAGGTGCAATTCTGAAATTTTTTGCTTTTTCCTGCTAATCCTAGCATGATAAAGAAGATTCAAAGAGAGTGAGATGCCAGCTCCTTTCATTCAGTCAGTAGCTTCAAACATTTCTGGTATATGAAAAACATGTTTTTCAATGGCAAAAATCAATGAATATTGTAAATGCACAAACAGTAATATCTCCACATTGCACGGTGCAATTCTGAAATTTTTAGCTTTTTCCTGTTAATCCTAGCATGATAAAGAAGATTCAAAGAGAGTGAGATGCCAGCTCCTTTCATTCAGTCATTAGCTTCAAACATTTCTGGTATATGAAAAACATGTTTTTCAATGGCAAAAATCAATGAATATTGTAAATGCACAAACAGTAATATCTCCACATTGCACGGTGCAATTCTGAAATTTTTAGCTTTTTCCTGTTAATCCTAGCATGATAAAGAAGATTCAAAGAGAGTGAGATGCCAGCTCCTTTCATTCAGTCAGTAGCTTCAAACATTTCTGGTATATGAAAAACATGTTTTTCAATGGCAAAAATCAATGAATATTGTAAATGCACAAACAGTAATATCTCCACATTGCAAGGTGCAATTCTGAAATTTTTTGCTTTTTCCTGTTAATCCTAGCATGATAAAGAAGATTCAAAGAGAGTGAGATGCCAGCTCCTTTCATTCAGTCAGTAGCTTCAAACATTTCTGGTATATGAAAAACATGTTTTTCAATGGCAAAAATCAATGAATATTGTAAATGCACAAACAGTAATATCTCCACATTGCAAGGTGCAATTCTGAAATTTTTTGCTTTTTCCTGCTAATCCTAGCATGATAAAGAAGATTCAAAGAGTGAGATGCCAGCTCCTTTCATTCAGTCAGTAGCTTCAAACATTTCTGGTATATGAAAAACATGTTTTTCAATGGCAAAAATCAATGAATATTGTAAATGCACAAACAGTAATATCTCCACATTGCAAGGTGCAATTCTGAAATTTTTTGCTTTTTCCTGTTAATCCTAGCATGATAAAGAAGATTCAAAGAGAGTGAGATGCCAGCTCCTTTCATTCAGTCAGTAGCTTCAAACATTTCTGGTATATGAAAAACATGTTTTTCAATGGCAAAAATCAATGAATATTGTAAATGCACAAACAGTAATATCTCCACATTGCAAGGTGCAATTCTGAAATTTTTTGCTTTTTCC
The DNA here is from genome assembly GCF_046119375.1 of Phyllobates terribilis. Classification (NCBI taxonomy): domain Eukaryota; kingdom Metazoa; phylum Chordata; class Amphibia; order Anura; family Dendrobatidae; genus Phyllobates; species Phyllobates terribilis. The sequence goes on from NW_027369990.1 coordinate 11,978, forward strand.
TGCTAATCCTAGCATGATAAAGAAGATTCAAAGAGTGAGATGCCAGCTCCTTTCATTCAGTCAGTAGCTTCAAACATTTCTGGTATATGAAAAACATGTTTTTCAATGGCAAAAATCAATGAATATTGTAAATGCACAAACAGTAATATCTCCACATTGCACGGTGCAATTCTGAAATTTTTAGCTTTTTCCTGTTAATCCTAGCATGATAAAGAAGATTCAAAGAGAGTGAGATGCCAGCTCCTTTCATTCAGTCAGTAGCTTCAAACATTTCTGGTATATGAAAAACATGTTTTTCAATGGCAAAAATCAATGAATATTGTAAATGCACAAACAGTAATATCTCCACATTGCAAGGTGCAATTCTGAAATTTTTTGCTTTTTCCTGCTAATCCTAGCATGATAAAGAAGATTCAAAGAGAGTGAGATGCCAGCTCCTTTCATTCAGTCAGTAGCTTCAAACATTTCTGGTGTATGAAAAACATGTTTTTCAATGGCAAAAATCAATGAATATTGTAAATGCACAAACAGTAATATCTCCACATTGCAAGGTGCAATTCTGAAATTTTTTGCTTTTTCCTGCTAATCCTAGCATGATAAAGAAGATTCAAAGAGAGTGAGATGCCAGCTCCTTTCATTCAGTCAGTAGCTTCAAACATTTCTGGTATATGAAAAACATGTTTTTCAATGGCAAAAATCAATGAATATTGTAAATGCACAAACAGTAATATCTCCACATTGCACGGTGCAATTCTGAAATTTTTAGCTTTTTCCTGTTAATCCTAGCATGATAAAGAAGATTCAAAGAGAGTGAGATGCCAGATCCTTTCATTCAGTCAGTAGCTTCAAACATTTCTGGTATATGAAAAACATGTTTTTCAATGGCAAAAATCAATGAATATTGTAAATGCACAAACAGTAATATCTCCACATTGCAAGGTGCAATTCTGAAATTTTTTGCTTTTTCCTGCTAATCCTAGCATGATAAAGAAGATTCAAAGAGAGTGAGATGCCAGCTCCTTTCATTCAGTCAGTAGCTTCAAACATTTCTGGTATATGAAAAACATGTTTTTCAATGGCAAAAATCAATGAATATTGTAAATGCACAAACAGTAATATCTCCACATTGCACGGTGCAATTCTGAAATTTTTAGCTTTTTCCTGTTAATCCTAGCATGATAAAGAAGATTCAAAGAGAGTGAGATGCCAGCTCCTTTCATTCAGTCAGTAGCTTCAAACATTTCTGGTATATGAAAAACATGTTTTTCAATGGCAAAAATCAATGAATATTGTAAATGCACAAACAGTAATATCTCCACATTGCAAGGTGCAATTCTGAAATTTTTTGCTTTTTCCTGTTAATCCTAGCATGATAAAGAAGATTCAAAGAGAGTGAGATGCCAGCTCCTTTCATTCAGTCAGTAGCTTCAAACATTTCTGGTATATGAAAAACATGTTTTTCAATGGCAAAAATCAATGAATATTGTAAATGCACAAACAGTAATATCTCCACATTGCACGGTGCAATTCTGAAATTTTTAGCTTTTTCCTGTTAATCCTAGCATGATAAAGAAGATTCAAAGAGAGTGAGATGCCAGCTCCTTTCATTCAGTCAGTAGCTTCAAACATTTCTGGTATATGAAAAACATGTTTTTCAATGGCAAAAATCAATGAATATTGTAAATGCACAAACAGTAATATCTCCACATTGCAAGGTGCAATTCTGAAATTTTTTGCTTTTTCCTGCTAATCCTAGCATGATAAAGAAGATTCAAAGAGAGTGAGATGCCAGCTCCTTTCATTCAGTCAGTAGCTTCAAACATTTCTGGTATATGAAAAACATGTTTTTCAATGGCAAAAATCAATGAATATTGTAAATGCACAAACAGTAATATCTCCACATTGCACGGTGCAATTCTGAAATTTTTAGCTTTTTCCTGTTAATCCTAGCATGATAAAGAAGATTCAAAGAGAGTGAGATGCCAGCTCCTTTCATTCAGTCATTAGCTTCAAACATTTCTGGTATATGAAAAACATGTTTTTCAATGGCAAAAATCAATGAATATTGTAAATGCACAAACAGTAATATCTCCACATTGCACGGTGCAATTCTGAAATTTTTAGCTTTTTCCTGTTAATCCTAGCATGATAAAGAAGATTCAAAGAGAGTGAGATGCCAGCTCCTTTCATTCAGTCAGTAGCTTCAAACATTTCTGGTATATGAAAAACATGTTTTTCAATGGCAAAAATCAATGAATATTGTAAATGCACAAACAGTAATATCTCCACATTGCAAGGTGCAATTCTGAAATTTTTTGCTTTTTCCTGTTAATCCTAGCATGATAAAGAAGATTCAAAGAGAGTGAGATGCCAGCTCCTTTCATTCAGTCAGTAGCTTCAAACATTTCTGGTATATGAAAAACATGTTTTTCAATGGCAAAAATCAATGAATATTGTAAATGCACAAACAGTAATATCTCCACATTGCAAGGTGCAATTCTGAAATTTTTTGCTTTTTCCTGCTAATCCTAGCATGATAAAGAAGATTCAAAGAGTGAGATGCCAGCTCCTTTCATTCAGTCAGTAGCTTCAAACATTTCTGGTATATGAAAAACATGTTTTTCAATGGCAAAAATCAATGAATATTGTAAATGCACAAACAGTAATATCTCCACATTGCACGGTGCAATTCTGAAATTTTTAGCTTTTTCCTGTTAATCCTAGCATGATAAAGAAGATTCAAAGAGAGTGAGATGCCAGCTCCTTTCATTCAGTCAGTAGCTTCAAACATTTCTGGTATATGAAAAACATGTTTTTCAATGGCAAAAATCAATGAATATTGTAAATGCACAAACAGTAATATCTCCACATTGCAAGGTGCAATTCTGAAATTTTTTGCTTTTTCCTGCTAATCCTAGCATGATAAAGAAGATTCAAAGAGAGTGAGATGCCAGCTCCTTTCATTCAGTCAGTAGCTTCAAACATTTCTGGTATATGAAAAACATGTTTTTCAATGGCAAAAATCAATGAATATTGTAAATGCACAAACAGTAATATCTCCACATTGCACGGTGCAATTCTGAAATTTTTAGCTTTTTCCTGTTAATCCTAGCATGATAAAGAAGATTCAAAGAGAGTGAGATGCCAGCTCCTTTCATTCAGTCATTAGCTTCAAACATTTCTGGTATATGAAAAACATGTTTTTCAATGTCAAAAATCAATGAATATTGTAAATGCACAAACAGTAATATCTCCACATTGCACGGTGCAATTCTGAAATTTTTAGCTTTTTCCTGTTAATCCTAGCATGATAAAGAAGATTCAAAGAGAGTGAGATGCCAGCTCCTTTCATTCAGTCAGTAGCTTCAAACATTTCTGGTATATGAAAAACATGTTTTTCAATGGCAAAAATCAATGAATATTGTAAATGCACAAACAGTAATATCTCCACATTGCAAGGTGCAATTCTGAAATTTTTTGCTTTTTCCTGTTAATCCTAGCATGATAAAGAAGATTCAAAGAGAGTGAGATGCCAGCTCCTTTCATTCAGTCAGTAGCTTCAAACATTTCTGGTATATGAAAAACATGTTTTTCAATGGCAAAAATCAATGAATATTGTAAATGCACAAACAGTAATATCTCCACATTGCAAGGTGCAATTCTGAAATTTTTTGCTTTTTCCTGCTAATCCTAGCATGATAAAGAAGATTCAAAGAGTGAGATGCCAGCTCCTTTCATTCAGTCAGTAGCTTCAAACATTTCTGGTATATGAAAAACATGTTTTTCAATGGCAAAAATCAATGAATATTGTAAATGCACAAACAGTAATATCTCCACATTGCACGGTGCAATTCTGAAATTTTTAGCTTTTTCCTGTTAATCCTAGCATGATAAAGAAGATTCAAAGAGAGTGAGATGCCAGCTCCTTTCATTCAGTCAGTAGCTTCAAACATTTCTGGTATATGAAAAACATGTTTTTCAATGGCAAAAATCAATGAATATTGTAAATGCACAAACAGTAATATCTCCACATTGCAAGGTGCAATTCTGAAATTTTTTGCTTTTTCCTGCTAATCCTAGCATGATAAAGAAGATTCAAAGAGAGTGAGATGCCAGCTCCTTTCATTCAGTCAGTAGCTTCAAACATTTCTGGTATATGAAAAACATGTTTTTCAATGGCAAAAATCAATGAATATTGTAAATGCACAAACAGTAATATCTCCACATTGCAAGGTGCAATTCTGAAATTTTTTGCTTTTTCCTGCTAATCCTAGCATGATAAAGAAGATTCAAAGAGAGTGAGATGCCAGCTCCTTTCATTCAGTCAGTAGCTTCAAACATTTCTGGTATATGAAAAACATGTTTTTCAATGGCAAAAATCAATGAATATTGTAAATGCACAAACAGTAATATCTCCACATTGCACGGTGCAATTCTGAAATTTTTAGCTTTTTCCTGTTAATCCTAGCATGATAAAGAAGATTCAAAGAGAGTGAGATGCCAGCTCCTTTCATTCAGTCAGTAGCTTCAAACATTTCTGGTATATGAAAAACATGTTTTTCAATGGCAAAAATCAATGAATATTGTAAATGCACAAACAGTAATATCTCCACATTGCACGGTGCAATTCTGAAATTTTTTGCTTTTTCCTGCTAATCCTAGCATGATAAAGAAGATTCAAAGAGAGTGAGATGCCAGCTCCTTTCATTCAGTCAGTAGCTTCAAACATATCTGGTATATGAAAAACATGTTTTTCAATGGCAAAAATCAATGAATATTGTAAATGCACAAACAGTAATATCTCCACATTGCAAGGTGCAATTCTGAAATTTTTTGCTTTTTCCTGCTAATCCTAGCATGATAAAGAAGATTCAAAGAGAGTGAGATGCCAGCTCCTTTCATTCAGTCAGTAGCTTCAAACATTTCTGGTATATGAAAAACGTTTTTCAATGGCAAAAATCAATGAATATTGTAAATGCACAAACAGTAATATCTCCACATTGCACGGTGCAATTCTGAAATTTTTAGCTTTTTCCTGTTAATCCTAGCATGATAAAGAAGATTCAAAGAGAGTGAGATGCCAGCTCCTTTCATTCAGTCAGTAGCTTCAAACATTTCTGGTATATGAAAAACATGTTTTTCAATGGCAAAAATCAATGAATATTGTAAATGCACAAACATTAATATCTCCACATTGCAAGGTGCAATTCTGAAATTTTTTGCTTTTTCCTGCTAATCCTAGCATGATAAAGAAGATTCAAAGAGAGTGAGATGCCAGCTCCTTTCATTCAGTCAGTAGCTTCAAACATTTCTGGTATATGAAAAACATGTTTTTCAATGGCAAAAATCAATGAATATTGTAAATGCACAAACAGTAATATCTCCACATTGCACGGTGCAATTCTGAAATTTTTAGCTTTTTCCTGTTAATCCTAGCATGATAAAGAAGATTCAAAGAGAGTGAGATGCCAGCTCCTTTCATTCAGTCAGTAGCTTCAAACATTTCTGGTATATGAAAAACATGTTTTTCAATGGCAAAAATCAATGAATATTGTAAATGCACAAACAGTAATATCTCCACATTGCAAGGTGCAATTCTGAAATTTTTTGCTTTTTCCTGTTAATCCTAGCATGATAAAGAAGATTCAAAGAGAGTGAGATGCCAGCTCCTTTCATTCAGTCAGTAGCTTCAAACATTTCTGGTATATGAAAAACATGTTTTTCAATGGCAAAAATCAATGAATATTGTAAATGCACAAACAGTAATATCTCCACATTGCAAGGTGCAATTCTGAAATTTTTTGCTTTTTCCTGCTAATCCTAGCATGATAAAGAAGATTCAAAGAGAGTGAGATGCCAGCTCCTTTCATTCAGTCAGTAGCTTCAAACATTTCTGGTATATGAAAAACATGTTTTTCAATGGCAAAAATCAATGAATATTGTAAATGCACAAACAGTAATATCTCCACATTGCACGGTGCAATTCTGAAATTTTTAGCTTTTTCCTGTTAATCCTAGCATGATAAAGAAGATTCAAAGAGAGTGAGATGCCAGCTCCTTTCATTCAGTCAGTAGCTTCAAACATTTCTGGTATATGAAAAACATGTTTTTCAATGGCAAAAATCAATGAATATTGTAAATGCACAAACAGTAATATCTCCACATTGCAAGGTGCAATTCTGAAATTTTTTGCTTTTTCCTGCTAATCCTAGCATGATAAAGAAGATTCAAAGAGAGTGAGATGCCAGCTCCTTTCATTCAGTCAGTAGCTTCAAACATTTCTGGTATATGAAAAACATGTTTTTCAATGGCAAAAATCAATGAATTTTGTAAATGCACAAACAGTAATATCTCCACATTGCACGGTGCAATTCTGAAATTTTTAGCTTTTTCCTGTTAATCCTAGCATGATAAAGAAGATTCAAAGAGAGTGAGATGCCAGCTCCTTTCATTCAGTCATTGGCTTCAAACATTTCTGGTATATGAAAAACATGTTTTTCAATGGCAAAAATCAATGAATATTGTAAATGCACAAACAGTAATATCTCCACATTGCACGGTGCAATTCTGAAATTTTTAGCTTTTTCCTGTTAATCCTAGCATGATAAAGAAGATTCAAAGAGAGTGAGATGCCAGCTCCTTTCATTCAGTCAGTAGCTTCAAACATTTCTGGTATATGAAAAACATGTTTTTCAATGGCAAAAATCAATGAATATTGTAAATGCACAAACAGTAATATCTCCACATTGCACGGTGCAATTCTGAAATTTTTAGCTTTTTCCTGTTAATCCTAGCATGATAAAGAAGATTCAAAGAGAGTGAGATGCCAGCTCCTTTCATTCAGTCAGTAGCTTCAAACATTTCTGGTTTATGAAAAACATGTTTTTCAATGGCAAAAATCAATGAATATTGTAAATGCACAAACAGTAATATCTCCACATTGCAAGGTGCAATTCTGAAATTTTTTGCTTTTTCCTGTTAATCCTAGCATGATAAAGAAGATTCAAAGAGAGTGAGATGCCAGCTCCTTTCATTCAGTCAGTAGCTTCAAACATTTCTGGTATATGAAAAACATGTTTTTCAATGGCAAAAATCAATGAATATTGTAAATGCACAAACAGTAATATCTCCACATTGCAAGGTGCAATTCTGAAATTTTTTGCTTTTTCCTGCTAATCCTAGCATGATAAAGAAGATTCAAAGAGAGTGAGATGCCAGCTCCTTTCATTCAGTCAGTAGCTTCAAACATTTCTGGTATATGAAAAACATGTTTTTCAATGGCAAAAATCAATGAATATTGTAAATGCACAAACAGTAATATCTCCACATTGCACGGTGCAATTCTGAAATTTTTAGCTTTTTCCTGTTAATCCTAGCATGATAAAGAAGATTCAAAGAGAGTGAGATGCCAGCTCCTTTCATTCAGTCATTAGCTTCAAACATTTCTGGTATATGAAAAACATGTTTTTCAATGGCAAAAATCAATGAATATTGTAAATGCACAAACAGTAATATCTCCACATTGCACGGTGCAATTCTGAAATTTTTAGCTTTTTCCTGTTAATCCTAGCATGATAAAGAAGATTCAAAGAGAGTGAGATGCCAGCTCCTTTCATTCAGTCAGTAGCTTCAAACATTTCTGGTATATGAAAAACATGTTTTTCAATGGCAAAAATCAATGAATATTGTAAATGCACAAACAGTAATATCTCCACATTGCACGGTGCAATTCTGAAATTTTTAGCTTTTTCCTGTTAATCCTAGCATGATAAAGAAGATTCAAAGAGAGTGAGATGCCAGCACCTTTCATTCAGTCAGTAGCTTCAAACATTTCTGGTTTATGAAAAACATGTTTTTCAATGGCAAAAATCAATGAATATTGTAAATGCACAAACAGTAATATCTCCACATTGCAAGGTGCAATTCTGAAATTTTTTGCTTTTTCCTGTTAATCCTAGCATGATAAAGAAGATTCAAAGAGAGTGAGATGCCAGCTCCTTTCATTCAGTCAGTAGCTTCAAACATTTCTGGTATATGAAAAACATGTTTTTCAATGGCAAAAATCAATGAATATTGTAAATGCACAAACAGTAATATCTCCACATTGCAAGGTGCAATTCTGAAATTTTTTGCTTTTTCCTGCTAATCCTAGCATGATAAAGAAGATTCAAAGAGAGTGAGATGCCAGCTCCTTTCATTCAGTCAGTAGCTTCAAACATTTCTGGTATATGAAAAACATGTTTTTCAATGGCAAAAATCAATGAATATTGTAAATGCACAAACAGTAATATCATAGAATCATAGAATCATAGAATCATAGAATGGTAGAGTTGGAAGGGACCTCCTGGGTCATCTGGTCCAACCCCCTGCTCAAAGCAGGATTCACTAGATCATCTCAGACAGATGTCTGTCCAGCCTCTGTTTGAAGACGTCCATTGAAGGGGAACTCACCACCTCTCGTGGCAGCCTGTTCCACTCATTAATCACCCTAACTGTCAAAAAGTTTTTTCTAATATCTAATCTGTGTCTCCTCCCATTTAGTTTCATCCCATTGCTTCTAGTCTTTCCTTGTGCAAATGAGAATAAAGATGATCCTTCTACAATGTGACAGCCCTTGACATATTTGTAGACAGCTATTAAGTCTCCTCTCAGTCTTCTTTTTTGCAAGCTAAACATTCCCAAATCCTGCAACCGTTCCTCATAGGACATGGTTTGCAGACCAGTCACCATTCTGGTCGCTCTTCTCTGAACTTGCTCCAGTTTGTCTATGTCTTTTTTAAAATGTGGTGCCCAAAACTGTACACAGTATTCCAGATGAGGTCTGACCAAAGAGGAGTAAAGACCGATAATGACTTCACGTGATCTAGACTGTATGCTTCTGTTAATACATCCCAGAATTGTATTTGCCTTTTTTGCTGCTGCATCACACTGTTGACTCATGTTCAGTCTATGATCTATTAGTATACCTAAGTCTTTTTCACATGTACTGTTGCTTAGCTCTATTCCTCCCATTCTGTATATGCTTTTTTCATTTTTATTGCCCAGATGTAGTACTTTGCATTTTTCCCTGTTAAAAACCATTCTGTTGGTTGCTGCCCACTGCTCCAGTTTATTTAGGTCTTTTTGAATCCTCTCTCTCTCTTCTCTAGTATTAGCTATCCCTCCTAGCTTTGTGTCATCAGCAAATTTAATCAGTTTACCCTCAATTCCTTCATCTAAATCATTGATAAAGATGTTGAACAATACAGGTCCCAGGACGGAGCCCTGTGGTACCCCACTTGAGACATTCATCCAGCTGGATGTGAAGCCATTTACAACCACCCTTTGAGTCCGATCACTAAGCCAGTTATGAATCCACCTAACAGTTGCCTGGTCCATTGCATACTTGGTCATTTTTTCAATAAGGATGATGTGAGATACTTTGTCAAATGCTTTGCTGAAGTCAAGATATACTATATCTACAGCATTTCCCTGATCCACCCAGTCAGTGATTCTGTCATAGAAGGAAATTAAGTTAGTCTGACATGACTTGTTAGTTACAAACCCATGCTGACTCTGGTTAATCACTTCATTCTTATCCATGTACTTACATACATGTTGTTTAATAATTTGTTCAAAGATCTTTCCTGGTATAGAAGTCAGACTCACCGGCCTATAGTTCCCTGGGTCCACCTTCTTCCCCTTTTTGAAGATAGGAACAACATTTGCTCTTCTCCAGTCTTCTGGGACTTCTCCTGTTCTCCAAGAATTTTCAAAGATTATGGAGAGTGGTTCTAAAATTTCTTCTACAATCTCCTTCAGTACTCTGGGGTGTAATTCATCTGGACCTGGAGACTTGAACTCATTTATGTTAGCTAAATATTCCCTCACAATCTTTCTGTTTACTGATAACTTGGATTCCTCTATTCCTTTAAAAGGACAGTGAACATCAGTTGATGTTACATTTTCTTTCTGAGAGAAAACAGATGCAAAATAGGAATTAAAAAGTTCGGCCTTCTCAACATCCTCTCTTACCATTTCTCCATTTTCATCCTGTAAAAATCCTATAGCATCTTTGACTTTTCTTTTACTTTTGACATACCCCCAAAATCCTTTTTTATTGCTTTTGACATCTCTTGCAAGCCTTAATTCATTGTCAGCTTTAGCTAACCTGATACGTGCCCTTCAGGATCTGCAGACTGCATTATAATCTTCTTTAGATATGCCTCCCTCTTTCCATTTAATAAACATTTCTTTCTTTCTTTTTAGCATGTGTTTAAGTTCTGTGTTCATCCATCCTGGTTTCCTTAAATGCTTCCCATTCTTCCTACTTTTCGGGATTGTTAACGATTGTGCTTTGAGAATCTCATTTTTAAAAATTTCCCATCCTTCCTGGACATTTTTGTCCTTAAGGACATCCAGCCATTGGATCCCTCCTATTCTCTTTCTGAGTCTCTTAAAATCTGCCTTTCTAAAATCTAACCTTGAAGTTTGAGTCTTCACATGTCTTCCTCCTCTAGTTATCCAAAATTCTATAATAGCATGATCGCTGCCTCCTAGGGTCCCAGCCACCTTTACCTCCTCAACCATTTCCTCCCTGTTTATAAGAATTAGATCCAAAGTAGCAGATCCCCTTGTTTTCTCCCCTACCTTTTGGAAGATAAAGTTGTCAGCAAGAGAGGATAAGAATTTGCTTGACCTGTTAGTTTTACTTGAGAGAGATTCCCAACAAATGTCTGGATAGTTGAAATCTCCCATGACCACTACGTCATATTTTTTGGAGAACTTGGTCATTTGATACATAAAGAGTTCATCCATATCTTCAGCTTGCCCAGGTGGCCTGTAGTAAATGCCTACAATGGTGTCCTTTCCGTTGTTCTCTCCTTGTATTCTTACCCAAACAGTTTCCACAGAACTCCCAGTCTCTGAAGCTTCAATCTCTGTGCAGATATACGCTTTTCTAACATACAATGCAACACCTCCTCCTCGTTTATCAAGTCTGTTTCTTGCAAATAAGTTGTATCCTTTTAGCCTTTTATTCCAATCATGTGTATCGTCCCACCAAGTTTCAGTGATTCCAATGACATCATATTCCTTTTCCTGCATTAGTAGTTCCAATTCTCCTTGTTTGTTGCCCATGCTTTGTGCATTTGTATAAAAACATTTTAGTTTGTGATTGGTTTCTCTTCCTCCCATATTTTTATTATTTAGATTTTTTTGTCTTTGTTCTTCTTTTCCACTTCCAGTAGCAGAGATCTCAATAGTATTTGTCAGCTGTATGGCTTTTTCTGGCCTTTTGCTTCCCTTCCCACATTGTTCTAGTTTAAAGCTCTTCTGATGAGTGTAGCAAGGCGACTTCCAAATACATGTTTTCCAGTCTTCGTAAGGTGCACCCCATCTCTAGCAAGTAGTCCATCGTATAGGTAATTCATTCCGTGATCCAGAAATCCAAATCCTTGTTGACGGCACCATCGACGTAGCCAGTTGTTCACCTGTAGAATCTTATTCCACCTCATTGTTCCATGGCCATCCACTGGGAGGATGGATGAGAAGACCACCTGCGCTCCCAATTCTTTCACTTTCTTGCCTAAGTCTTCAAAGTCACTGCAGATGGTTTCCAGGTCCTTTCTTGCGGTGTCATTTGTCCCCACATGTATTAGCAGGAATGGGTAGTGATCTGTAGGTCTTAAGAGTCTTGATATCCTGTCAGACACATCTTTAATTTTTGCTCCTGGAAGACAGCACATTTCTCTTGAGGTTATGTCTGGTCTGCAGATAGCGGCCTCTGTTCCTCTTAACAGGGAATCCCCCATGACCACCACTCTCCGTTTTTTCTTCACAACATTCTTCTTTCTCCATCCAGGAGGATTCTGAGGGCTTACAAGGTTATTCATTGCTGGCAAAGTCTTATCTTGCTGTATTTCTTCATGGTTCTCCTGTGTGAGAGCCTGGTACTGGTTCCTGAGCAGTATGGGTGCTGAATGCCTCTCGATCCTCCTGCTTCTGTGGGTCACATGCTTCCATTCCTCTGTTTCGTCAGGTGCAGTTCGAATTTCTTCTCTTTCTGAATCATGAAGAGATAATTCTGCTCTGTCTAAGAACTCTTCACCTTCCTTAATGATTTTCAAGGTAGTTAACCTCTCTTCTAGATTTCGCAACTTTTCCTCCAACAGGGACACAAGCTTGCATTTCTGGCATGTGAAGTCTGGCTTTTCCACTGGCAAGTCTGTGAACATGTAGCAGGATATGCAGCTCACCAAATGGCTCCTGGACTCTTCCATGTTCTTATTGTTAATGTTCTGAAAACAGTGAAAAAAGCTTAAAAAAAAAGCTTCAAAATGCACGCGGTTTACCGATGTCCTCTTTTCAGCTCCAACAGCCAAAATCCAGTGTTCTTTGAGCTCGCGGAGACTCTTCACTTACCCCAAAATGCAGTGGGAATATGCAAATTATCTCCTCAGGACTCCTCCCCTGGTTTACCGATGTCCTCTTTTCAGCTCCAACAGCCAAAATCCAGTGTTCTTTGAGCTCGCGGAGACTCTTCACTTACCCCAAAATGCAGTGGGAATATGCAAATTATCTCCTCAGGACTCCTCCCCTGGTTATCTCCACATTGCACGGTGCAATTCTGAAATTTTTAGCTTTTTCCTGTTAATCCTAGCATGATAAAGAAGATTCAAAGAGAGTGAGATGCCAGCTCCTTTCATTCAGTCAGTAGCTTCAAACATTTCTGGTATATGAAAAACATGTTTTTCAATGGCAAAAATCAATGAATATTGTAAATGCACAAACAGTAATATCTCCACATTGCAAGGTGCAATTCTGAAATTTTTTGCTTTTTCCTGCTAATCCTAGCATGATAAAGAAGATTCAAAGAGAGTGAGATGCCAGCTCCTTTCATTCAGTCAGTAGCTTCAAACATTTCTGGTATATGAAAAACATGTTTTTCAATGGCAAAAATCAATGAATATTGTAAATGCACAAACAGTAATATCTCCACATTGCACGGTGCAATTCTGAAATTTTTAGCTTTTTCCTGTTAATCCTAGCATGATAAAGAAGATTCAAAGAGAGTGAGATGCCAGCTCCTTTCATTCAGTCATTAGCTTCAAACATTTCTGGTATATGAAAAACATGTTTTTCAATGGCAAAAATCAATGAATATTGTAAATGCACAAACAGTAATATCTCCACATTGCACGGTGCAATTCTGAAATTTTTAGCTTTTTCCTGTTAATCCTAGCATGATAAAGAAGATTCAAAGAGAGTGAGATGCCAGCTCCTTTCATTCAGTCAGTAGCTTCAAACATTTCTGGTATATGAAAAACATGTTTTTCAATGGCAAAAATCAATGAATATTGTAAATGCACAAACAGTAATATCTCCACATTGCAAGGTGCAATTCTGAAATTTTTTGCTTTTTCCTGTTAATCCTAGCATGATAAAGAAGATTCAAAGAGAGTGAGATGCCAGCTCCTTTCATTCAGTCAGTAGCTTCAAACATTTCTGGTATATGAAAAACATGTTTTTCAATGGCAAAAATCAATGAATATTGTAAATGCACAAACAGTAATATCTCCACATTGCAAGGTGCAATTCTGAAATTTTTTGCTTTTTCCTGCTAATCCTAGCATGATAAAGAAGATTCAAAGAGTGAGATGCCAGCTCCTTTCATTCAGTCAGTAGCTTCAAACATTTCTGGTATATGAAAAACATGTTTTTCAATGGCAAAAATCAATGAATATTGTAAATGCACAAACAGTAATATCTCCACATTGCACGGTGCAATTCTGAAATTTTTAGCTTTTTCCTGTTAATCCTAGCATGATAAAGAAGATTCAAAGAGAGTGAGATGCCAGCTCCTTTCATTCAGTCAGTAGCTTCAAACATTTCTGGTATATGAAAAACATGTTTTTCAATGGCAAAAATCAATGAATATTGTAAATGCACAAACAGTAATATCTCCACATTGCAAGGTGCAATTCTGAAATTTTTTGCTTTTTCCTGCTAATCCTAGCATGATAAAGAAGATTCAAAGAGAGTGAGATGCCAGCTCCTTTCATTCAGTCAGTAGCTTCAAACATTTCTGGTATATGAAAAACATGTTTTTCAATGGCAAAAATCAATGAATATTGTAAATGCACAAACAGTAATATCTCCACATTGCAAGGTGCAATTCTGAAATTTTTTGCTTTTTCCTGTTAATCCTAGCATGATAAAGAAGATTCAAAGAGAGTGAGATGCCAGCTCCTTTCATTCAGTCAGTAGCTTCAAACATTTCTGGTATATGAAAAACATGTTTTTCAATGGCAAAAATCAATGAATATTGTAAATGCACAAACAGTAATATCTCCACATTGCAAGGTGCAATTCTGAAATTTTTTGCTTTTTCCTGCTAATCCTAGCATGATAAAGAAGATTCAAAGAGAGTGAGATGCCAGCTCCTTTCATTCAGTCAGTAGCTTCAAACATTTCTGGTATATGAAAAACATGTTTTTCAATGGCAAAAATCAATGAATATTGTAAATGCACAAACAGTAATATCTCCACATTGCACGGTGCAATTCTGAAATTTTTAGCTTTTTCCTGTTAATCCTAGCATGATAAAGAAGATTCAAAGAGAGTGAGATGCCAGCTCCTTTCATTCAGTCAGTAGCTTCAAACATTTCTGGTATATGAAAAACATGTTTTTCAATGGCAAAAATCAATGAATATTGTAAATGCACAAACAGTAATATCTCCACATTGCAAGGTGCAATTCTGAAATTTTTTGCTTTTTCCTGCTAATCCTAGCATGATAAAGAAGATTCAAAGAGAGTGAGATGCCAGCTCCTTTCATTCAGTCAGTAGCTTCAAACATTTCTGGTATATGAAAAACATGTTTTTCAATGGCAAAAATCAATGAATATTGTAAATGCACAAACAGTAATATCTCCACATTGCAAGGTGCAATTCTGAAATTTTTTGCTTTTTCCTGCTAATCCTAGCATGATAAAGAAGATTCAAAGAGAGTGAGATGCCAGCTCCTTTCATTCAGTCAGTAGCTTCAAACATTTCTGGTATATGAAAAACATGTTTTTCAATGGCAAAAATCAATGAATATTGTAAATGCACAAACAGTAATATCTCCACATTGCACGGTGCAATTCTGAAATTTTTAGCTTTTTCCTGTTAATCCTAGCATGATAAAGAAGATTCAAAGAGAGTGAGATGCCAGCTCCTTTCATTCAGTCAGTAGCTTCAAACATTTCTGGTATATGAAAAACATGTTTTTCAATGGCAAAAATCAATGAATATTGTAAATGCACAAACAGTAATATCTCCACATTGCAAGGTGCAATTCTGAAATTTTTTGCTTTTTCCTGCTAATCCTAGCATGATAAAGAAGATTCAAAGAGAGTGAGATGCCAGCTCCTTTCATTCAGTCAGTAGCTTCAAACATTTCTGGTATATGAAAAACATGTTTTTCAATGGCAAAAATCAATGAATATTGTAAATGCACAAACAGTAATATCTCCACATTGCACGGTGCAATTCTGAAATTTTTAGCTTTTTCCTGTTAATCCTAGCATGATAAAGAAGATTCAAAGAGAGTGAGATGCCAGCTCCTTTCATTCAGTCATTAGCTTCAAACATTTCTGGTATATGAAAAACATGTTTTTCAATGGCAAAAATCAATGAATATTGTAAATGCACAAACAGTAATATCTCCACATTGCACGGTGCAATTCTGAAATTTTTAGCTTTTTCCTGTTAATCCTAGCATGATAAAGAAGATTCAAAGAGAGTGAGATGCCAGCTCCTTTCATTCAGTCAGTAGCTTCAAACATTTCTGGTATATGAAAAACATGTTTTTCAATGGCAAAAATCAATGAATATTGTAAATGCACAAACAGTAATATCTCCACATTGCAAGGTGCAATTCTGAAATTTTTTTGCTTTTTCCTGCTAATCCTAGCATGATAAAGAAGATTCAAAGAGAGTGAGATGCCAGCTCCTTTCATTCAGTCAGTAGCTTCAAACATTTCTGGTATATGAAAAACATGTTTTTCAATGGCAAAAATCAATGAATATTGTAAATGCACAAACAGTAATATCTCCACATTGCACGGTGCAATTCTGAAATTTTTAGCTTTTTCCTGTTAATCCTAGCATGATAAAGAAGATTCAAAGAGAGTGAGATGCCAGCTCCTTTCATTCAGTCAGTAGCTTCAAACATTACTGGTATATGAAAAACATGTTTTTCAATGGCAAAAATCAATGAATATTGTAAATGCACAAACAGTAATATCTCCACATTGCAAGGTGCAATTCTGAAATTTTTTGCTTTTTCCTGTTAATCCTAGCATGATAAAGAAGATTCAAAGAGAGTGAGATGCCAGCTCCTTTCATTCAGTCAGTAGCTTCAAACATTTCTGGTATATGAAAAACATGTTTTTCAATGGCAAAAATCAATGAATATTGTAAATGCACAAACAGTAATATCTCCACATTGCAAGGTGCAATTCTGAAATTTTTTGCTTTTTCCTGCTAATCCTAGCATGATAAAGAAGATTCAAAGAGAGTGAGATGCCAGCTCCTTTCATTCAGTCAGTAGCTTCAAACATTTCTGGTATATGAAAAACATGTTTTTCAATGGCAAAAATCAATGAATATTGTAAATGCACAAACAGTAATATCTCCACATTGCAAGGTGCAATTCTGAAATTTTTTGCTTTTTCCTGCTAATCCTAGCATGATAAAGAAGATTCAAAGAGAGTGAGATGCCAGCTCCTTTCATTCAGTCAGTAGCTTCAAACATTTCTGGTATATGAAAAACATGTTTTTCAATGGCAAAAATCAATGAATATTGTAAATGCACAAACAGTAATATCTCCACATTGCACGGTGCAATTCTGAAATTTTTAGCTTTTTCCTGTTAATCCTAGCATGATAAAGAAGATTCAAAGAGAGTGAGATGCCAGCTCCTTTCATTCAGTCAGTAGCTTCAAACATTTCTGGTATATGAAAAACATGTTTTTCAATGGCAAAAATCAATGAATATTGTAAATGCACAAACAGTAATATCTCCACATTGCAAGGTGCAATTCTGAAATTTTTTGCTTTTTCCTGCTAATCCTAGCATGATAAAGAAGATTCAAAGAGAGTGAGATGCCAGCTCCTTTCATTCAGTCAGTAGCTTCAAACATTTCTGGTATATGAAAAACATGTTTTTCAATGGCAAAAATCAATGAATATTGTAAATGCACAAACAGTAATATCTCCACATTGCACGGTGCAATTCTGAAATTTTTAGCTTTTTCCTGTTAATCCTAGCATGATAAAGAAGATTCAAAGAGAGTGAGATGCCAGCTCCTTTCATTCAGTCAGTAGCTTCAAACATTTCTGGTATATGAAAAACATGTTTTTCAATGGCAAAAATCAATGAATATTGTAAATGCACAAACAGTAATATCTCCACATTGCAAGGTGCAATTCTGAAATTTTTTGCTTTTTCCTGCTAATCCTAGCATGATAAAGAAGATTCAAAGAGAGTGAGATGCCAGCTCCTTTCATTCAGTCAGTAGCTTCAAACATTTCTGGTATATGAAAAACATGTTTTTCAATGGCAAAAATCAATGAATATTGTAAATGCACAAACAGTAATATCTCCACATTGCACGGTGCAATTCTGAAATTTTTAGCTTTTTCCTGTTAATCCTAGCATGATAAAGAAGATTCAAAGAGAGTGAGATGCCAGCTCCTTTCATTCAGTCAGTAGCTTCAAACATTTCTGGTATATGAAAAACATGTTTTTCAATGGCAAAAATCAATGAATATTGTAAATGCACAAACAGTAATATCTCCACATTGCAAGGTGCAATTCTGAAATTTTTTGCTTTTTCCTGCTAATCCTAGCATGATAAAGAAGATTCAAAGAGAGTGAGATGCCAGCTCCTTTCATTCAGTCAGTAGCTTCAAACATTTCTGGTATATGAAAAACATGTTTTTCAATGGCAAAAATCAATGAATATTGTAAATGCACAAACAGTAATATCTCCACATTGCACGGTGCAATTCTGAAATTTTTAGCTTTTTCCTGTTAATCCTAGCATGATAAAGAAGATTCAAAGAGAGTGAGATGCCAGCTCCTTTCATTCAGTCATTAGCTTCAAACATTTCTGGTATATGAAAAACATGTTTTTCAATGGCAAAAATCAATGAATATTGTAAATGCACAAACAGTAATATCTCCACATTGCACGGTGCAATTCTGAAATTTTTAGCTTTTTCCTGTTAATCCTAGCATGATAAAGAAGATTCAAAGAGAGTGAGATGCCAGCTCCTTTCATTCAGTCAGTAGCTTCAAACATTTCTGGTATATGAAAAACATGTTTTTCAATGGCAAAAATCAATGAATATTGTAAATGCACAAACAGTAATATCTCCACATTGCAAGGTGCAATTCTGAAATTTTTTGCTTTTTCCTGCTAATCCTAGCATGATAAAGAAGATTCAAAGAGTGAGATGCCAGCTCCTTTCATTCAGTCAGTAGCTTCAAACATTTCTGGTATATGAAAAACATGTTTTTCAATGGCAAAAATCAATGAATATTGTAAATGCACAAACAGTAATATCTCCACATTGCACGGTGCAATTCTGAAATTTTTAGCTTTTTCCTGTTAATCCTAGCATGATAAAGAAGATTTAAAGAGAGTGAGATGCCAGCTCCTTTCATTCAGTCAGTAGCTTCAAACATTTCTGGTATATGAAAAACATGTTTTTCAATGGCAAAAATCAATGAATATTGTAAATGCACAAACAGTAATATCTCCACATTGCAAGGTGCAATTCTGAAATTTTTTGCTTTTTCCTGCTAATCCTAGCATGATAAAGAAGATTCAAAGAGAGTGAGATGCCAGCTCCTTTCATTCAGTCAGTAGCTTCAAACATTTCTGGTATATGAAAAACATGTTTTTCAATGGCAAAAATCAATGAATATTGTAAATGCACAAACAGTAATATCTCCACATTGCACGGTGCAATTCTGAAATTTTTAGCTTTTTCCTGTTAATCCTAGCATGATAAAGAAGATTCAAAGAGAGTGAGATGCCAGCTCCTTTCATTCAGTCAGTAGCTTCAAACATTTCTGGTATATGAAAAACATGTTTTTCAATGGCAAAAATCAATGAATATTGTAAATGCACAAACAGTAATATCTCCACATTGCAAGGTGCAATTCTGAAATTTTTTGCTTTTTCCTGCTAATCCTAGCATGATAAAGAAGATTCAAAGAGAGTGAGATGCCAGCTCCTTTCATTCAGTCAGTAGCTTCAAACATTTCTGGTATATGAAAAACATGTTTTTCAATGGCAAAAATCAATGAATATTGTAAATGCACAAACAGTAATATCTCCACATTGCACGGTGCAATTCTGAAATTTTTAGCTTTTTCCTGTTAATCCTAGCATGATAAAGAAGATTCAAAGAGAGTGAGATGCCAGCTCCTTTCATTCAGTCAGTAGCTTCAAACATTTCTGGTATATGAAAAACATGTTTTTCAATGGCAAAAATCAATGAATATTGTAAATGCACAAACAGTAATATCTCCACATTGCAAGGTGCAATTCTGAAATTTTTTGCTTTTTCCTGCTAATCCTAGCATGATAAAGAAGATTCAAAGAGAGTGAGATGCCAGCTCCTTTCATTCAGTCAGTAGCTTCAAACATTTCTGGTATATGAAAAACATGTTTTTCAATGGCAAAAATCAATGAATATTGTAAATGCACAAACAGTAATATCTCCACATTGCACGGTGCAATTCTGAAATTTTTAGCTTTTTCCTGTTAATCCTAGCATGATAAAGAAGATTCAAAGAGAGTGAGATGCCAGCTCCTTTCATTCAGTCAGTAGCTTCAAACATTTCTGGTATATGAAAAACATGTTTTTCAATGGCAAAAATCAATGAATATTGTAAATGCACAAACAGTAATATCTCCACATTGCAAGGTGCAATTCTGAAATTTTTTGCTTTTTCCTGCTAATCCTAGCATGATAAAGAAGATTCAAAGAGAGTGAGATGCCAGCTCCTTTCATTCAGTCAGTAGCTTCAAACATTTCTGGTATATGAAAAACATGTTTTTCAATGGCAAAAATCAATGAATATTGTAAATGCACAAACAGTAATATCTCCACATTGCACGGTGCAATTCTGAAATTTTTAGCTTTTTCCTGTTAATCCTAGCATGATAAAGAAGATTCAAAGAGAGTGAGATGCCAGCTCCTTTCATTCAGTCAGTAGCTTCAAACATTTCTGGTATATGAAAAACATGTTTTTCAATGGCAAAAATCAATGAATATTGTAAATGCACAAACAGTAATATCTCCACATTGCAAGGTGCAATTCTGAAATTTTTTGCTTTTTCCTGCTAATCCCAGCATGATAAAGAAGATTCAAAGAGAGTGAGATGCCAGCTCCTTTCATTCAGTCAGTAGCTTCAAACATTTCTGGTATATGAAAAACATGTTTTTCAATGGCAAAAATCAATGAATATTGTAAATGCACAAACAGTAATATCTCCACATTGCAAGGTGCAATTCTGAAATTTTTTGCTTTTTCCTGTTAATCCTAGCATGATAAAGAAGATTCAAAGAGAGTGAGATGCCAGCTCCTTTCATTCAGTCAGTAGCTTCAAACATTTCTGGTATATGAAAAACATGTTTTTCAATGGCAAAAATCAATGAATATTGTAAATGCACAAACAGTAATATCTCCACATTGCACGGTGCAATTCTGAAATTTTTAGCTTTTTCCTGTTAATCCTAGCATGATAAAGAAGATTCAAAGAGAGTGAGATGCCAGCTCCTTTCATTCAGTCAGTAGCTTCAAACATTTCTGGTATATGAAAAACATGTTTTTCAATGGCAAAAATCAATGAATATTGTAAATGCACAAACAGTAATATCTCCACATTGCAAGGTGCAATTCTGAAATTTTTTGCTTTTTCCTGCTAATCCTAGCATGATAAAGAAGATTCAAAGAGAGTGAGATGCCAGCTCCTTTCATTCAGTCAGTAGCTTCAAACATTTCTGGTATATGAAAAACATGTTTTTCAATGGCAAAAATCAATGAATATTGTAAATGCACAAACAGTAATATCTCCACATTGCACGGTGCAATTCTGAAATTTTTAGCTTTTTCCTGTTAATCCTAGCATGATAAAGAAGATTCAAAGAGAGTGAGATGCCAGCTCCTTTCATTCAGTCAGTAGCTTCAAACATTTCTGGTATATGAAAAACATGTTTTTCAATGGCAAAAATCAATGAATATTGTAAATGCACAAACAGTAATATCTCCACATTGCAAGGTGCAATTCTGAAATTTTTTGCTTTTTCCTGCTAATCCTAGCATGATAAAGAAGATTCAAAGAGAGTGAGATGCCAGCTCCTTTCATTCAGTCAGTAGCTTCAAACATTTCTGGTATATGAAAAACATGTTTTTCAATGGCAAAAATCAATGAATATTGTAAATGCACAAACAGTAATATCTCCACATTGCACGGTGCAATTCTGAAATTTTTAGCTTTTTCCTGTTAATCCTAGCATGATAAAGAAGATTCAAAGAGAGTGAGATGCCAGCTCCTTTCATTCAGTCATTAGCTTCAAACATTTCTGGTATATGAAAAACATGTTTTTCAATGGCAAAAATCAATGAATATTGTAAATGCACAAACAGTAATATCTCCACATTGCACGGTGCAATTCTGAAATTTTTAGCTTTTTCCTGTTAATCCTAGCATGATAAAGAAGATTCAAAGAGAGTGAGATGCCAGCTCCTTTCATTCAGTCAGTAGCTTCAAACATTTCTGGTATATGAAAAACATGTTTTTCAATGGCAAAAATCAATGAATATTGTAAATGCACAAACAGTAATATCTCCACATTGCAAGGTGCAATTCTGAAATTTTTTGCTTTTTCCTGCTAATCCTAGCATGATAAAGAAGATTCAAAGAGTGAGATGCCAGCTCCTTTCATTCAGTCAGTAGCTTCAAACATTTCTGGTATATGAAAAACATGTTTTTCAATGGCAAAAATCAATGAATATTGTAAATGCACAAACAGTAATATCTCCACATTGCACGGTGCAATTCTGAAATTTTTAGCTTTTTCCTGTTAATCCTAGCATGATAAAGAAGATTTAAAGAGAGTGAGATGCCAGCTCCTTTCATTCAGTCAGTAGCTTCAAACATTTCTGGTATATGAAAAACATGTTTTTCAATGGCAAAAATCAATGAATATTGTAAATGCACAAACAGTAATATCTCCACATTGCAAGGTGCAATTCTGAAATTTTTTGCTTTTTCCTGCTAATCCTAGCATGATAAAGAAGATTCAAAGAGAGTGAGATGCCAGCTCCTTTCATTCAGTCAGTAGCTTCAAACATTTCTGGTATATGAAAAACATGTTTTTCAATGGCAAAAATCAATGAATATTGTAAATGCACAAACAGTAATATCTCCACATTGCACGGTGCAATTCTGAAATTTTTAGCTTTTTCCTGTTAATCCTAGCATGATAAAGAAGATTCAAAGAGAGTGAGATGCCAGCTCCTTTCATTCAGTCAGTAGCTTCAAACATTTCTGGTATATGAAAAACATGTTTTTCAATGGCAAAAATCAATGAATATTGTAAATGCACAAACAGTAATATCTCCACATTGCAAGGTGCAATTCTGAAATTTTTTGCTTTTTCCTGCTAATCCTAGCATGATAAAGAAGATTCAAAGAGAGTGAGATGCCAGCTCCTTTCATTCAGTCAGTAGCTTCAAACATTTCTGGTATATGAAAAACATGTTTTTCAATGGCAAAAATCAATGAATATTGTAAATGCACAAACAGTAATATCTCCACATTGCACGGTGCAATTCTGAAATTTTTAGCTTTTTCCTGTTAATCCTAGCATGATAAAGAAGATTCAAAGAGAGTGAGATGCCAGCTCCTTTCATTCAGTCATTAGCTTCAAACATTTCTGGTATATGAAAAACATGTTTTTCAATGGCAAAAATCAATGAATATTGTAAATGCACAAACAGTAATATCTCCACATTGCACGGTGCAATTCTGAAATTTTAGCTTTTTCCTGTTAATCCTAGCATGATAAAGAAGATTCAAAGAGAGTGAGATGCCAGCTCCTTTCATTCAGTCAGTAGCTTCAAACATTTCTGGTATATGAAAAACATGTTTTTCAATGGCAAAAATCAATGAATATTGTAAATGCACAAACAGTAATATCTCCACATTGCACGGTGCAATTCTGAAATTTTTAGCTTTTTCCTGTTAATCCTAGCATGATAAAGAAGATTCAAAGAGAGTGAGATGCCAGCTCCTTTCATTCAGTCAGTAGCTTCAAACATTTCTGGTATATGAAAAACATGTTTTTCAATGGCAAAAATCAATGAATATTGTAAATGCACAAACAGTAATATCTCCACATTGCAAGGTGCAATTCTGAAATTTTTTGCTTTTTCCTGCTAATCCTAGCATGATAAAGAAGATTCAAAGAGAGTGAGATGCCAGCTCCTTTCATTCAGTCAGTAGCTTCAAACATTTCTGGTATATGAAAAACATGTTTTTCAATGGCAAAAATCAATGAATATTGTAAATGCACAAACAGTAATATCTCCACATTGCAAGGTGCAATTCTGAAATTTTTTGCTTTTTCCTGTTAATCCTAGCATGATAAAGAAGATTCAAAGAGAGTGAGATGCCAGCTCCTTTCATTCAGTCAGTAGCTTCAAACATTTCTGGTATATGAAAAACATGTTTTTCAATGGCAAAAATCAATGAATATTGTAAATGCACAAACAGTAATATCTCCACATTGCACGGTGCAATTCTGAAATTTTTAGCTTTTTCCTGTTAATCCTAGCATGATAAAGAAGATTCAAAGAGAGTGAGATGCCAGCTCCTTTCATTCAGTCAGTAGCTTCAAACATTTCTGGTATATGAAAAACATGTTTTTCAATGGCAAAAATCAATGAATATTGTAAATGCACAAACAGTAATATCTCCACATTGCAAGGTGCAATTCTGAAATTTTTTGCTTTTTCCTGCTAATCCTAGCATGATAAAGAAGATTCAAAGAGAGTGAGATGCCAGCTCCTTTCATTCAGTCAGTAGCTTCAAACATTTCTGGTATATGAAAAACATGTTTTTCAATGGCAAAAATCAATGAATATTGTAAATGCACAAACAGTAATATCTCCACATTGCACGGTGCAATTCTGAAATTTTTAGCTTTTTCCTGTTAATCCTAGCATGATAAAGAAGATTCAAAGAGAGTGAGATGCCAGCTCCTTTCATTCAGTCAGTAGCTTCAAACATTTCTGGTATATGAAAAACATGTTTTTCAATGGCAAAAATCAATGAATATTGTAAATGCACAAACAGTAATATCTCCACATTGCAAGGTGCAATTCTGAAATTTTTTGCTTTTTCCTGCTAATCCTAGCATGATAAAGAAGATTCAAAGAGAGTGAGATGCCAGCTCCTTTCATTCAGTCAGTAGCTTCAAACATTTCTGGTATATGAAAAACATGTTTTTCAATGGCAAAATCAATGAATATTGTAAATGCACAAACAGTAATATCTCCACATTGCACGGTGCAATTCTGAAATTTTTAGCTTTTTCCTGTTAATCCTAGCATGATAAAGAAGATTCAAAGAGAGTGAGATGCCAGCTCCTTTCATTCAGTCATTAGCTTCAAACATTTCTGGTATATGAAAAACATGTTTTTCAATGGCAAAAATCAATGAATATTGTAAATGCACAACAGTAATATCTCCACATTGCACGGTGCAATTCTGAAATTTTTAGCTTTTTCCTGTTAATCCTAGCATGATAAAGAAGATTCAAAGAGAGTGAGATGCCAGCTCCTTTCATTCAGTCAGTAGCTTCAAACATTTCTGGTATATGAAAAACATGTTTTTCAATGGCAAAAATCAATGAATATTGTAAATGCACAAACAGTAATATCTCCACATTGCAAGGTGCAATTCTGAAATTTTTTGCTTTTTCCTGCTAATCCTAGCATGATAAAGAAGATTCAAAGAGTGAGATGCCAGCTCCTTTCATTCAGTCAGTAGCTTCAAACATTTCTGGTATATGAAAAACATGTTTTTCAATGGCAAAAATCAATGAATATTGTAAATGGCACAAACAGTAATATCTCCACATTGCACGGTGCAATTCTGAAATTTTTAGCTTTTTCCTGTTAATCCTAGCATGATAAAGAAGATTTAAAGAGAGTGAGATGCCAGCTCCTTTCATTCAGTCAGTAGCTTCAAACATTTCTGGTATATGAAAAACATGTTTTTCAATGGCAAAAATCAATGAATATTGTAAATGCACAAACAGTAATATCTCCACATTGCAAGGTGCAATTCTGAAATTTTTGCTTTTTCCTGCTAATCCTAGCATGATAAAGAAGATTCAAAGAGAGTGAGATGCCAGCTCCTTTCATTCAGTCAGTAGCTTCAAACATTTCTGGTATATGAAAAACATGTTTTTCAATGGCAAAAATCAATGAATATTGTAAATGCACAAACAGTAATATCTCCACATTGCACGGTGCAATTCTGAAATTTTTAGCTTTTTCCTGTTAATCCTAGCATGATAAAGAAGATTCAAAGAGAGTGAGATGCCAGCTCCTTTCATTCAGTCAGTAGCTTCAAACATTTCTGGTATATGAAAAACATGTTTTTCAATGGCAAAAATCAATGAATATTGTAAATGCACAAACAGTAATATCTCCACATTGCAAGGTGCAATTCTGAAATTTTTTGCTTTTTCCTGCTAATCCTAGCATGATAAAGAAGATTCAAAGAGAGTGAGATGCCAGCTCCTTTCATTCAGTCAGTAGCTTCAAACATTTCTGGTATATGAAAAACATGTTTTTCAATGGCAAAAATCAATGAATATTGTAAATGCACAAACAGTAATATCTCCACATTGCACGGTGCAATTCTGAAATTTTTAGCTTTTTCCTGTTAATCCTAGCATGATAAAGAAGATTCAAAGAGAGTGAGATGCCAGCTCCTTTCATTCAGTCATTAGCTTCAAACATTTCTGGTATATGAAAAACATGTTTTTCAATGGCAAAAATCAATGAATATTGTAAATGCACAAACAGTAATATCTCCACATTGCACGGTGCAATTCTGAAATTTTTAGCTTTTTCCTGTTAATCCTAGCATGATAAAGAAGATTCAAAGAGAGTGAGATGCCAGCTCCTTTCATTCAGTCAGTAGCTTCAAACATTTCTGGTATATGAAAAACATGTTTTTCAATGGCAAAAATCAATGAATATTGTAAATGCACAAACAGTAATATCTCCACATTGCACGGTGCAATTCTGAAATTTTTAGCTTTTTCCTGTTAATCCTAGCATGATAAAGAAGATTCAAAGAGAGTGAGATGCCAGCTCCTTTCATTCAGTCAGTAGCTTCAAACATTTCTGGTATATGAAAAACATGTTTTTCAATGGCAAAAATCAATGAATATTGTAAATGCACAAACAGTAATATCTCCACATTGCAAGGTGCAATTCTGAAATTTTTTGCTTTTTCCTGCTAATCCTAGCATGATAAAGAAGATTCAAAGAGAGTGAGATGCCAGCTCCTTTCATTCAGTCAGTAGCTTCAAACATTTCTGGTATATGAAAAACATGTTTTTCAATGGCAAAAATCAATGAATATTGTAAATGCACAAACAGTAATATCTCCACATTGCACGGTGCAATTCTGAAATTTTTAGCTTTTTCCTGTTAATCCTAGCATGATAAAGAAGATTCAAAGAGAGTGAGATGCCAGCTCCTTTCATTCAGTCAGTAGCTTCAAACATTTCTGGTATATGAAAAACATGTTTTTCAATGGCAAAAATCAATGAATATTGTAAATGCACAAACAGTAATATCTCCACATTGCAAGGTGCAATTCTGA
>NW_027369991.1:0-38929 GCF_046119375.1 Phyllobates terribilis
AATCTTCTTTATCATGCTAGGATTAACAGGAAAAAGCTAAAAATTTCAGATTGCACCGTG
Organism: Phyllobates terribilis; assembly: GCF_046119375.1. Taxonomy (NCBI): domain Eukaryota; kingdom Metazoa; phylum Chordata; class Amphibia; order Anura; family Dendrobatidae; genus Phyllobates; species Phyllobates terribilis. Next base: position 61 of record NW_027369991.1, read on the forward strand.
CAATGTGGAGATATTACTGTTTGTGCATTTACAATATTCATTGATTTTTGCCATTGAAAAACATGTTTTTCATATACCAGAAATGTTTGAAGCTACTGACTGAATGAAAGGAGCTGGCATCTCACTCTCTTTGAATCTTCTTTATCATGCTAGGATTAGCAGGAAAAAGCAAAAAATTTCAGAATTGCACCTTGCAATGTGGAGATATTACTGTTTGTGCATTTACAATATTCATTGATTTTTGCCATTGAAAAACATGTTTTTCATATACCAGAAATGTTTGAAGCTACTGACTGAATGAAAGGAGCTGGCATCTCACTCTCTTTGAATCTTCTTTATCATGCTAGGATTAACAGGAAAAAGCTAAAAATTTCAGAATTGCACCGTGCAATGTGGAGATATTACTGTTTGTGCATTTACAATATTCATTGATTTTTGCCATTGAAAAACATGTTTTTCATATACCAGAAATGTTTGAAGCTACTGACTGAATGAAAGGAGCTGGCATCTCACTCTCTTTGAATCTTCTTTATCATGCTAGGATTAGCAGGAAAAAGCAAAAAATTTCAGAATTGCACCTTGCAATGTGGAGATATTACTGTTTGTGCATTTACAATATTCATTGATTTTTGCCATTGAAAAACATGTTTTTCATATACCAGAAATGTTTGAAGCTACTGACTGAATGAAAGGAGCTGGCATCTCACTCTCTTTGAATCTTCTTTATCATGCTAGGATTAACAGGAAAAAGCTAAAAATTTCAGAATTGCACCGTGCAATGTGGAGATATTACTGTTTGTGCATTTACAATATTCATTGATTTTTGCCATTGAAAAACATGTTTTTCATATACCAGAAATGTTTTTTCAGAATTGCACCGTGCAATGTGGAGATATTACTGTTTGTGCATTTACAATATTCATTGATTTTTGCCATTGAAAAACATGTTTTTCATATACCAGAAATGTTTGAAGCTACTGACTGAATGAAAGGAGCTGGCATCTCACTCTCTTTGAATCTTCTTTATCATGCTAGGATTAACAGGAAAAAGCTAAAAATTTCAGAATTGCACCGTGCAATGTGGAGATATTACTGTTTGTGCATTTACAATATTCATTGATTTTTGCCATTGAAAAACATGTTTTTCATATACCAGAAATGTTTGAAGCTACTGACTGAATGAAAGGAGCTGGCATCTCACTCTCTTTGAATCTTCTTTATCATGCTAGGATTAACAGGAAAAAGCTAAAAATTTCAGAATTGCACCGTGCAATGTGGAGATATTACTGTTTGTGCATTTACAATATTCATTGATTTTTGCCATTGAAAAACATGTTTTTCATATACCAGAAATGTTTGAAGCTACTGACTGAATGAAAGGAGCTGGCATCTCACTCTCTTTGAATCTTCTTTATCATGCTAGGATTAACAGGAAAAAGCTAAAAATTTCAGAATTGCACCGTGCAATGTGGAGATATTACTGTTTGTGCATTTACAATATTCATTGATTTTTGCCATTGAAAAACATGTTTTTCATATACCAGAAATGTTTGAAGCTACTGACTGAATGAAAGGAGCTGGCATCTCACTCTCTTTGAATCTTCTTTATCATGCTAGGATTAGCAGGAAAAAGCAAAAAATTTCAGAATTGCACCTTGCAATGTGGAGATATTACTGTTTGTGCATTTACAATATTCATTGATTTTTGCCATTGAAAAACATGTTTTTCATATACCAGAAATGTTTGAAGCTACTGACTGAATGAAAGGAGCTGGCATCTCACTCTCTTTGAATCTTCTTTATCATGCTAGGATTAGCAGGAAAAAGCAAAAAATTTCAGAATTGCACCTTGCAATGTGGAGATATTACTGTTTGTGCATTTACAATATTCATTGATTTTTGCCATTGAAAAACATGTTTTTCATATACCAGAAATGTTTGAAGCTACTGACTGAATGAAAGGAGCTGGCATCTCACTCTCTTTGAATCTTCTTTATCATGCTAGGATTAACAGGAAAAAGCTAAAAATTTCAGAATTGCACCGTGCAATGTGGAGATATTACTGTTTGTGCATTTACAATATTCATTGATTTTTGCCATTGAAAAACATGTTTTTCATATACCAGAAATGTTTGAAGCTACTGACTGAATGAAAGGAGCTGGCATCTCACTCTCTTTGAATCTTCTTTATCATGCTAGGATTAACAGGAAAAAGCAAAAAATTTCAGAATTGCACCTTGCAATGTGGAGATATTACTGTTTGTGCATTTACAATATTCATTGATTTTTGCCATTGAAAAACATGTTTTTCATATACCAGAAATGTTTGAAGCTACTGACTGAATGAAAGGAGCTGGCATCTCACTCTCTTTGAATCTTCTTTATCATGCTAGGATTAACAGGAAAAAGCTAAAAATTTCAGAATTGCACCGTGCAATGTGGAGATATTACTGTTTGTGCATTTACAATATTCATTGATTTTTGCCATTGAAAAACATGTTTTTCATATACCAGAAATGTTTGAAGCTACTGACTGAATGAAAGGAGCTGGCATCTCACTCTCTTTGAATCTTCTTTATCATGCTAGGATTAACAGGAAAAAGCTAAAAATTTCAGAATTGCACCGTGCAATGTGGAGATATTACTGTTTGTGCATTTACAATATTCATTGATTTTTGCCATTGAAAAACATGTTTTTCATATACCAGAAATGTTTGAAGCTACTGACTGAATGAAAGGAGCTGGCATCTCACTCTCTTTGAATCTTCTTTATCATGCTAGGATTAGCAGGAAAAAGCAAAAAATTTCAGAATTGCACCTTGCAATGTGGAGATATTACTGTTTGTGCATTTACAATATTCATTGATTTTTACCATTGAAAAACATGTTTTTCATATACCAGAAATGTTTGAAGCTACTGACTGAATGAAAGGAGCTGGCATCTCACTCTCTTTGAATCTTCTTTATCATGCTAGGATTAACAGGAAAAAGCTAAAAATTTCAGAATTGCACCGTGCAATGTGGAGATATTACTGTTTGTGCATTTACAATATTCATTGATTTTTGCCATTGAAAAACATGTTTTTCATATACCAGAAATGTTTGAAGCTACTGACTGAATGAAAGGAGCTGGCATCTCACTCTCTTTGAATCTTCTTTATCATGCTAGGATTAACAGGAAAAAGCTAAAAATTTCAGAATTGCACCGTGCAATGTGGAGATATTACTGTTTGTGCATTTACAATATTCATTGATTTTTGCCATTGAAAAACATGTTTTTCATATACCAGAAATGTTTGAAGCTACTGACTGAATGAAAGGAGCTGGCATCTCACTCTCTTTGAATCTTCTTTATCATGCTAGGATTAACAGGAAAAAGCTAAAAATTTCAGAATTGCACCGTGCAATGTGGAGATATTACTGTTTGTGCATTTACAATATTCATTGATTTTTGCCATTGAAAAACATGTTTTTCATATACCAGAAATGTTTGAAGCTACTGACTGAATGAAAGGAGCTGGCATCTCACTCTCTTTGAATCTTCTTTATCATGCTAGGATTAACAGAGGAAAAGCTAAAAATTTCAGAATTGCACCTTGCAATGTGGAGATATTACTGTTTGTGCATTTACAATATTCATTGATTTTTGCCATTGAAAAACATGTTTTTCATATACCAGAAATGTTTGAAGCTACTGACTGAATGAAAGGAGCTGGCATCTCACTCTCTTTGAATCTTCTTTATCATGCTAGGATTAACAGGAAAAAGCTAAAAATTTCAGAATTGCACCGTGCAATTTGGAGATATTACTGTTTGTGCATTTACAATATTCATTGATTTTTGCCATTGAAAAACATGTTTTTCATATACCAGAAATGTTTGAAGCTACTGACTGAATGAAAGGAGCTGGCATCTCACTCTCTTTGAATCTTCTTTATCATGCTAGGATTAGCAGGAAAAAGCAAAAAATTTCAGAATTGCACCTTGCAATGTGGAGATATTACTGTTTGTGCATTTACAATATTCATTGATTTTTGCCATTGAAAAACATGTTTTTCATATACCAGAAATGTTTGAAGCTACTGACTGAATGAAAGGAGCTGGCATCTCACTCTCTTTGAATCTTCTTTATCATGCTAGGATTAACAGGAAAAAGCTAAAAATTTCAGAATTGCACCGTGCAATGTGGAGATATTACTGTTTGTGCATTTACAATATTCATTGATTTTTGCCATTGAAAAACATGTTTTTCATATACCAGAAATGTTTGAAGCTACTGACTGAATGAAAGGAGCTGGCATCTCACTCTCTTTGAATCTTCTTTATCATGCTAGGATTAACAGGAAAAAGCTAAAAATTTCAGAATTGCACCGTGCAATGTGGAGATATTACTGTTTGTGCATTTACAATATTCATTGATTTTTGCCATTGAAAAACATGTTTTTCATATACCAGAAATGTTTGAAGCTACTGACTGAATGAAAGGAGCTGGCATCTCACTCTCTTTGAATCTTCTTTATCATGCTAGGATTAACAGGAAAAAGCTAAAAATTTCAGAATTGCACCGTGCAATGTGGAGATATTACTGTTTGTGCATTTACAATATTCATTGATTTTTGCCATTGAAAAACATGTTTTTCATATACCAGAAATGTTTGAAGCTACTGACTGAATGAAAGGAGCTGGCATCTCACTCTCTTTGAATCTTCTTTATCATGCTAGGATTAACAGGAAAAAGCTAAAAATTTCAGAATTGCACCGTGCAATGTGGAGATATTACTGTTTGTGCATTTACAATATTCATTGATTTTTGCCATTGAAAAACATGTTTTTCATATACCAGAAATGTTTGAAGCTACTGACTGAATGAAAGGAGCTGGCATCTCACTCTCTTTGAATCTTCTTTATCATGCTAGGATTAACAGGAAAAAGCTAAAAATTTCAGAATTGCACCGTGCAATGTGGAGATATTACTGTTTGTGCATTTACAATATTCATTGATTTTTGCCATTGAAAAACATGTTTTTCATATACCAGAAATGTTTGAAGCTACTGACTGAATGAAAGGAGCTGGCATCTCACTCTCTTTGAATCTTCTTTATCATGCTAGGATTAGCAGGAAAAAGCAAAAAATTTCAGAATTGCACCTTGCAATGTGGAGATATTACTGTTTGTGCATTTACAATATTCATTGATTTTTGCCATTGAAAAACATGTTTTTCATATACCAGAAATGTTTGAAGCTACTGACTGAATGAAAGGAGCTGGCATCTCACTCTCTTTGAATCTTCTTTATCATGCTAGGATTAGCAGGAAAAAGCAAAAAATTTCAGAATTGCACCTTGCAATGTGGAGATATTACTGTTTGTGCATTTACAATATTCATTGATTTTTGCCATTGAAAAACATGTTTTTCATATACCAGAAATGTTTGAAGCTACTGACTGAATGAAAGGAGCTGGCATCTCACTCTCTTTGAATCTTCTTTATCATGCTAGGATTAACAGGAAAAAGCTAAAAATTTCAGAATTGCACCGTGCAATGTGGAGATATTACTGTTTGTGCATTTACAATATTCATTGATTTTTGCCATTGAAAAACATGTTTTTCATATACCAGAAATGTTTGAAGCTACTGACTGAATGAAAGGAGCTGGCATCTCACTCTCTTTGAATCTTCTTTATCATGCTAGGATTAACAGGAAAAAGCAAAAAATTTCAGAATTGCACCTTGCAATGTGGAGATATTACTGTTTGTGCATTTACAATATTCATTGATTTTTGCCATTGAAAAACATGTTTTTCATATACCAGAAATGTTTGAAGCTACTGACTGAATGAAAGGAGCTGGCATCTCACTCTCTTTGAATCTTCTTTATCATGCTAGGATTAACAGGAAAAAGCTAAAATTTCAGAATTGCACCGTGCAATGTGGAGATATTACTGTTTGTGCATTTACAATATTCATTGATTTTTGCCATTGAAAAACATGTTTTTCATATACCAGAAATGTTTGAAGCTACTGACTGAATGAAAGGAGCTGGCATCTCACTCTCTTTGAATCTTCTTTATCATGCTAGGATTAACAGGAAAAAGCTAAAAATTTCAGAATTGCACCTTGCAATGTGGAGATATTACTGTTTGTGCATTTACAATATTCATTGATTTTTGCCATTGAAAAACATGTTTTTCATATACCAGAAATGTTTGAAGCTACTGACTGAATGAAAGGAGCTGGCATCTCACTCTCTTTGAATCTTCTTTATCATGCTAGGATTAACAGGAAAAAGCTAAAAATTTCAGAATTGCACCGTGCAATGTGGAGATATTACTGTTTGTGCATTTACAATATTCATTGATTTTTGCCATTGAAAAACATGTTTTTCATATACCAGAAATGTTTGAAGCTACTGACTGAATGAAAGGAGCTGGCATCTCACTCTCTTTGAATCTTCTTTATCATGCTAGGATTAACAGGAAAAAGCTAAAAATTTCAGAATTGCACCGTGCAATGTGGAGATATTACTGTTTGTGCATTTACAATATTCATTGATTTTTGCCATTGAAAAACATGTTTTTCATATACCAGAAATGTTTGAAGCTACTGACTGAATGAAAGGAGCTGGCATCTCACTCTCTTTGAATCTTCTTTATCATGCTAGGATTAGCAGGAAAAAGCAAAAAATTTCAGAATTGCACCTTGCAATGTGGAGATATTACTGTTTGTGCATTTACAATATTCATTGATTTTTGCCATTGAAAAACATGTTTTTCATATACCAGAAATGTTTGAAGCTACTGACTGAATGAAAGGAGCTGGCATCTCACTCTCTTTGAATCTTCTTTATCATGCTAGGATTAACAGGAAAAAGCTAAAAATTTCAGAATTGCACCGTGCAATGTGGAGATATTACTGTTTGTGCATTTACAATATTCATTGATTTTTGCCATTGAAAAACATGTTTTTCATATACCAGAAATGTTTGAAGCTACTGACTGAATGAAAGGAGCTGGCATCTCACTCTCTTTGAATCTTCTTTATCATGCTAGGATTAGCAGGAAAAAGCAAAAAATTTCAGAATTGCACCTTGCAATGTGGAGATATTACTGTTTGTGCATTTACAATATTCATTGATTTTTGCCATTGAAAAACATGTTTTTCATATACCAGAAATGTTTGAAGCTACTGACTGAATGAAAGGAGCTGGCATCTCACTCTCTTTGAATCTTCTTTATCATGCTAGGATTAACAGGAAAAAGCTAAAAATTTCAGAATTGCACCGTGCAATGTGGAGATATTACTGTTTGTGCATTTACAATATTCATTGATTTTTGCCATTGAAAAACATGTTTTTCATATACCAGAAATGTTTGAAGCTACTGACTGAATGAAAGGAGCTGGCATCTCACTCTCTTTGAATCTTCTTTATCATGCTAGGATTAACAGGAAAAAGCTAAAAATTTCAGAATTGCACCGTGCAATGTGGAGATATTACTGTTTGTGCATTTACAATATTCATTGATTTTTGCCATTGAAAAACATGTTTTTCATATACCAGAAATGTTTGAAGCTACTGACTGAATGAAAGGAGCTGGCATCTCACTCTCTTTGAATCTTCTTTATCATGCTAGGATTAACAGGAAAAAGCTAAAAATTTCAGAATTGCACCGTGCAATGTGGAGATATTACTGTTTGTGCATTTACAATATTCATTGATTTTTGCCATTGAAAAACATGTTTTTCATATACCAGAAATGTTTGAAGCTACTGACTGAATGAAAGGAGCTGGCATCTCACTCTCTTTGAATCTTCTTTATCATGCTAGGATTAACAGGAAAAAGCTAAAAATTTCAGAATTGCACCGTGCAATGTGGAGATATTACTGTTTGTGCATTTACAATATTCATTGATTTTTGCCATTGAAAAACATGTTTTTCATATACCAGAAATGTTTGAAGCTACTGACTGAATGAAAGGAGCTGGCATCTCACTCTCTTTGAATCTTCTTTATCATGCTAGGATTAACAGGAAAAAGCTAAAAATTTCAGAATTGCACCGTGCAATGTGGAGATATTACTGTTTGTGCATTTACAATATTCATTGATTTTTGCCATTGAAAAACATGTTTTTCATATACCAGAAATGTTTGAAGCTACTGACTGAATGAAAGGAGCTGGCATCTCACTCTCTTTGAATCTTCTTTATCATGCTAGGATTAGCAGGAAAAAGCAAAAAATTTCAGAATTGCACCGTGCAATGTGGAGATATTACTGTTTGTGCATTTACAATATTCATTGATTTTTGCCATTGAAAAACATGTTTTTCATATACCAGAAATGTTTGAAGCTACTGACTGAATGAAAGGAGCTGGCATCTCACTCTCTTTGAATCTTCTTTATCATGCTAGGATTAGCAGGAAAAAGCTAAAAATTTCAGAATTGCACCGTGCAATGTGGAGATATTACTGTTTGTGCATTTACAATATTCATTGATTTTTGCCATTGAAAAACATGTTTTTCATATACCAGAAATGTTTGAAGCTACTGACTGAATGAAAGGAGCTGGCATCTCACTCTCTTTGAATCTTCTTTATCATGCTAGGATTAACAGGAAAAAGCTAAAAATTTCAGAATTGCACCGTGCAATGTGGAGATATTACTGTTTGTGCATTTACAATATTCATTGATTTTTGCCATTGAAAAACATGTTTTTCATATACCAGAAATGTTTGAAGCTACTGACTGAATGAAAGGAGCTGGCATCTCACTCTCTTTGAATCTTCTTTATCATGCTAGGATTAACAGGAAAAAGCTAAAAATTTCAGAATTGCACCGTGCAATGTGGAGATATTACTGTTTGTGCATTTACAATATTCATTGATTTTTGCCATTGAAAAACATGTTTTTCATATACCAGAAATGTTTGAAGCTACTGACTGAATGAAAGGAGCTGGCATCTCACTCTCTTTGAATCTTCTTTATCATGCTAGGATTAACAGGAAAAAGCTAAAAATTTCAGAATTGCACCGTGCAATGTGGAGATATTACTGTTTGTGCATTTACAATATTCATTGATTTTTGCCATTGAAAAACATGTTTTTCATATACCAGAAATGTTTGAAGCTACTGACTGAATGAAAGGAGCTGGCATCTCACTCTCTTTGAATCTTCTTTATCATGCTAGGATTAACAGGAAAAAGCTAAAAATTTCAGAATTGCACCGTGCAATGTGGAGATATTACTGTTTGTGCATTTACAATATTCATTGATTTTTGCCATTGAAAAACGTTTTTCATATACCAGAAATGTTTGAAGCTACTGACTGAATGAAAGGAGCTGGCATCTCACTCTCTTTGAATCTTCTTTATCATGCTAGGATTAGCAGGAAAAAGCAAAAAATTTCAGAATTGCACCTTGCAATGTGGAGATATTACTGTTTGTGCATTTACAATATTCATTGATTTTTGCCATTGAAAAACATGTTTTTCATATACCAGAAATGTTTGAAGCTACTGACTGAATGAAAGGAGCTGGCATCTCACTCTCTTTGAATCTTCTTTATCATGCTAGGATTAGCAGGAAAAAGCAAAAAATTTCAGAATTGCACCTTGCAATGTGGAGATATTACTGTTTGTGCATTTACAATATTCATTGATTTTTGCCATTGAAAAACATGTTTTTCATATACCAGAAATGTTTGAAGCTACTGACTGAATGAAAGGAGCTGGCATCTCACTCTCTTTGAATCTTCTTTATCATGCTAGGATTAACAGGAAAAAGCTAAAAATTTCAGAATTGCACCGTGCAATGTGGAGATATTACTGTTTGTGCATTTACAATATTCATTGATTTTTGCCATTGAAAAACATGTTTTTCATATACCAGAAATGTTTGAAGCTACTGACTGAATGAAAGGAGCTGGCATCTCACTCTCTTTGAATCTTCTTTATCATGCTAGGATTAACAGGAAAAAGCAAAAAATTTCAGAATTGCACCTTGCAATGTGGAGATATTACTGTTTGTGCATTTACAATATTCATTGATTTTTGCCATTGAAAAACATGTTTTTCATATACCAGAAATGTTTGAAGCTACTGACTGAATGAAAGGAGCTGGCATCTCACTCTCTTTGAATCTTCTTTATCATGCTAGGATTAACAGGAAAAAGCTAAAAATTTCAGAATTGCACCGTGCAATGTGGAGATATTACTGTTTGTGCATTTACAATATTCATTGATTTTTGCCATTGAAAAACATGTTTTTCATATACCAGAAATGTTTGAAGCTACTGACTGAATGAAAGGAGCTGGCATCTCACTCTTTGAATCTTCTTTATCATGCTAGGATTAGCAGGAAAAAGCAAAAAATTTCAGAATTGCACCTTGCAATGTGGAGAAATTACTGTTTGTGCATTTACAATATTCATTGATTTTTGCCATTGAAAAACATGTTTTTCATATACCAGAAATGTTTGAAGCTACTGACTGAATGAAAGGAGCTGGCATCTCACTCTCTTTGAATCTTCTTTATCATGCTAGGATTAACAGGAAAAAGCTAAAAATTTCAGAATTGCACCGTGCAATGTGGAGATATTACTGTTTGTGCATTTACAATATTCATTGATTTTTGCCATTGAAAAACATGTTTTTCATATACCAGAAATGTTTGAAGCTACTGACTGAATGAAAGGAGCTGGCATCTCACTCTCTTTGAATCTTCTTTATCATGCTAGGATTAGCAGGAAAAAGCAAAAAATTTCAGAATTGCACCTTGCAATGTGGAGATATTACTGTTTGTGCATTTACAATATTCATTGATTTTTGCCATTGAAAAACATGTTTTTCATATACCAGAAATGTTTGAAGCTACTGACTGAATGAAAGGAGCTGGCATCTCACTCTCTTTGAATCTTCTTTATCATGCTAGGATTAACAGGAAAAAGCTAAAAATTTCAGAATTGCACCGTGCAATGTGGAGATATTACTGTTTGTGCATTTACAATATTCATTGATTTTTGCCATTGAAAAACATGTTTTTCATATACCAGAAATGTTTGAAGCTACTGACTGAATGAAAGGAGCTGGCATCTCACTCTCTTTGAATCTTCTTTATCATGCTAGGATTAACAGGAAAAAGCTAAAAATTTCAGAATTGCACCGTGCAATGTGGAGATATTACTGTTTGTGCATTTACAATATTCATTGATTTTTGCCATTGAAAAACATGTTTTTCATATACCAGAAATGTTTGAAGCTACTGACTGAATGAAAGGAGCTGGCATCTCACTCTCTTTGAATCTTCTTTATCATGCTAGGATTAACAGGAAAAAGCTAAAAATTTCAGAATTGCACCGTGCAATGTGGAGATATTACTGTTTGTGCATTTACAATATTCATTGATTTTTGCCATTGAAAAACGTTTTTCATATACCAGAAATGTTTGAAGCTACTGACTGAATGAAAGGAGCTGGCATCTCACTCTCTTTGAATCTTCTTTATCATGCTAGGATTAGCAGGAAAAAGCAAAAAATTTCAGAATTGCACCTTGCAATGTGGAGATATTACTGTTTGTGCATTTACAATATTCATTGATTTTTGCCATTGAAAAACATGTTTTTCATATACCAGAAATGTTTGAAGCTACTGACTGAATGAAAGGAGCTGGCATCTCACTCTCTTTGAATCTTCTTTATCATGCTAGGATTAACAGGAAAAAGCTAAAAATTTCAGAATTGCACCGTGCAATGTGGAGATATTACTGTTTGTGCATTTACAATATTCATTGATTTTTGCCATTGAAAAACATGTTTTTCATATACCAGAAATGTTTGAAGCTACTGACTGAATGAAAGGAGCTGGCATCTCACTCTCTTTGAATCTTCTTTATCATGCTAGGATTAGCAGGAAAAAGCAAAAAATTTCAGAATTGCACCTTGCAATGTGGAGATATTACTGTTTGTGCATTTACAATATTCATTGATTTTTAACATTGAAAAACATGTTTTTCATATACCAGAAATGTTTGAAGCTACTGACTGAATGAAAGGAGCTGGCATCTCACTCTCTTTGAATCTTCTTTATCATGCTAGGATTAACAGGAAAAAGCTAAAAATTTCAGAATTGCACCGTGCAATGTGGAGATATTACTGTTTGTGCATTTACAATATTCATTGATTTTTGCCATTGAAAAACATGTTTTTCATATACCAGAAATGTTTGAAGCTACTGACTGAATGAAAGGAGCTGGCATCTCACTCTCTTTGAATCTTCTTTATCATGCTAGGATTAACAGGAAAAAGCTAAAAATTTCAGAATTGCACCGTGCAATGTGGAGATATTACTGTTTGTGCATTTACAATATTCATTGATTTTTGCCATTGAAAAACATGTTTTTCATATACCAGAAATGTTTGAAGCTACTGACTGAATGAAAGGAGCTGGCATCTCACTCTCTTTGAATCTTCTTTATCATGCTAGGATTAACAGGAAAAAGCTAAAAATTTCAGAATTGCACCGTGCAATGTGGAGATATTACTGTTTGTGCATTTACAATATTCATTGATTTTTGCCATTGAAAAACATGTTTTTCATATACCAGAAATGTTTGAAGCTACTGACTGAATGAAAGGAGCTGGCATCTCACTCTCTTTGAATCTTCTTTATCATGCTAGGATTAGCAGGAAAAAGCAAAAAATTTCAGAATTGCACCTTGCAATGTGGAGATATTACTGTTTGTGCATTTACAATATTCATTGATTTTTGCCATTGAAAAACATGTTTTTCATATACCAGAAATGTTTGAAGCTACTGACTGAATGAAAGGAGCTGGCATCTCACTCTCTTTGAATCTTCTTTATCATGCTAGGATTAACAGGAAAAAGCTAAAAATTTCAGAATTGCACCGTGCAATGTGGAGATATTACTGTTTGTGCATTTACAATATTCATTGATTTTTGCCATTGAAAAACATGTTTTTCATATACCAGAAATGTTTGAAGCTACTGACTGAATGAAAGGAGCTGGCATCTCACTCTCTTTGAATCTTCTTTATCATGCTAGGATTAGCAGGAAAAAGCAAAAAATTTCAGAATTGCACCTTGCAATGTGGAGATATTACTGTTTGTGCATTTACAATATTCATTGATTTTTGCCATTGAAAAACATGTTTTTCATATACCAGAAATGTTTGAAGCTACTGACTGAATGAAAGGAGCTGGCATCTCACTCTCTTTGAATCTTCTTTATCATGCTAGGATTAACAGGAAAAAGCTAAAAATTTCAGAATTGCACCGTGCAATGTGGAGATATTACTGTTTGTGCATTTACAATATTCATTGATTTTTGCCATTGAAAAACATGTTTTTCATATACCAGAAATGTTTGAAGCTACTGACTGAATGAAAGGAGCTGGCATCTCACTCTCTTTGAATCTTCTTTATCATGCTAGGATTAACAGGAAAAAGCTAAAAATTTCAGAATTGCACCGTGCAATGTGGAGATATTACTGTTTGTGCATTTACAATATTCATTGATTTTTGCCATTGAAAAACATGTTTTTCATATACCAGAAATGTTTGAAGCTACTGACTGAATGAAAGGAGCTGGCATCTCACTCTCTTTGAATCTTCTTTATCATGCTAGGATTAACAGGAAAAAGCTAAAAATTTCAGAATTGCACCGTGCAATGTGGAGATATTACTGTTTGTGCATTTACAATATTCATTGATTTTTGCCATTGAAAAACATGTTTTTCATATACCAGAAATGTTTGAAGCTACTGACTGAATGAAAGGAGCTGGCATCTCACTCTCTTTGAATCTTCTTTATCATGCTAGGATTAACAGGAAAAAGCTAAAAATTTCAGAATTGCACCGTGCAATGTGGAGATATTACTGTTTGTGCATTTACAATATTCATTGATTTTTGCCATTGAAAAACATGTTTTTCATATACCAGAAATGTTTGAAGCTACTGACTGAATGAAAGGAGCTGGCATCTCACTCTCTTTGAATCTTCTTTATCATGCTAGGATTAACAGGAAAAAGCTAAAAATTTCAGAATTGCACCGTGCAATGTGGAGATATTACTGTTTGTGCATTTACAATATTCATTGATTTTTGCCATTGAAAAACATGTTTTTCATATACCAGAAATGTTTGAAGCTACTGACTGAATGAAAGGAGCTGGCATCTCACTCTCTTTGAATCTTCTTTATCATGCTAGGATTAGCAGGAATAAGCAAAAAATTTCAGAATTGCACCTTTCAATGTGGAGATATTACTGTTTGTGCATTTACAATATTCATTGATTTTTGCCATTGAAAAACATGTTTTTCATATACCAGAAATGTTTGAAGCTACTGACTGAATGAAAGGAGCTGGCATCTCACTCTCTTTGAATCTTCTTTATCATGCTAGGATTAACAGGAAAAAGCTAAAAATTTCAGAATTGCACCGTGCAATGTGGAGATATTACTGTTTGTGCATTTACAATATTCATTGATTTTTGCCATTGAAAAACATGTTTTTCATATACCAGAAATGTTTGAAGCTACTGACTGAATGAAAGGAGCTGGCATCTCACTCTTTGAATCTTCTTTATCATGCTAGGATTAGCAGGAAAAAGCAAAAAATTTCAGAATTGCACCTTGCAATGTGGAGATATTACTGTTTGTGCATTTACAATATTCATTGATTTTTGCCATTGAAAAACATGTTTTTCATATACCAGAAATGTTTGAAGCTACTGACTGAATGAAAGGAGCTGGCATCTCACTCTCTTTGAATCTTCTTTATCATGCTAGGATTAACAGGAAAAAGCTAAAAATTTCAGAATTGCACCGTGCAATGTGGAGATATTACTGTTTGTGCATTTACAATATTCATTGATTTTTGCCATTGAAAAACATGTTTTTCATATACCAGAAATGTTTGAAGCTACTGACTGAATGAAAGGAGCTGGCATCTCACTCTCTTTGAATCTTCTTTATCATGCTAGGATTAGCAGGAAAAAGCAAAAAATTTCAGAATTGCACCTTGCAATGTGGAGATATTACTGTTTGTGCATTTACAATATTCATTGATTTTTGCCATTGAAAAACATGTTTTTCATATACCAGAAATGTTTGAAGCTACTGACTGAATGAAAGGAGCTGGCATCTCACTCTCTTTGAATCTTCTTTATCATGCTAGGATTAACAGGAAAAAGCTAAAAATTTCAGAATTGCACCGTGCAATGTGGAGATATTACTGTTTGTGCATTTACAATATTCATTGATTTTTGCCATTGAAAAACATGTTTTTCATATACCAGAAATGTTTGAAGCTACTGACTGAATGAAAGGAGCTGGCATCTCACTCTCTTTGAATCTTCTTTATCATGCTAGGATTAACAGGAAAAAGCTAAAAATTTCAGAATTGCACCGTGCAATGTGGAGATATTACTGTTTGTGCATTTACAATATTCATTGATTTTTGCCATTGAAAAACATGTTTTTCATATACCAGAAATGTTTGAAGCTACTGACTGAATGAAAGGAGCTGGCATCTCACTCTCTTTGAATCTTCTTTATCATGCTAGGATTAACAGGAAAAAGCTAAAAATTTCAGAATTGCACCGTGCAATGTGGAGATATTACTGTTTGTGCATTTACAATATTCATTGATTTTTGCCATTGAAAAACGTTTTTCATATACCAGAAATGTTTGAAGCTACTGACTGAATGAAAGGAGCTGGCATCTCACTCTCTTTGAATCTTCTTTATCATGCTAGGATTAGCAGGAAAAAGCAAAAAATTTCAGAATTGCACCTTGCAATGTGGAGATATTACTGTTTGTGCATTTACAATATTCATTGATTTTTGCCATTGAAAAACATGTTTTTCATATACCAGAAATGTTTGAAGCTACTGACTGAATGAAAGGAGCTGGCATCTCACTCTCTTTGAATCTTCTTTATCATGCTAGGATTAACAGGAAAAAGCTAAAAATTTCAGAATTGCACCGTGCAATGTGGAGATATTACTGTTTGTGCATTTACAATATTCATTGATTTTTGCCATTGAAAAACATGTTTTTCATATACCAGAAATGTTTGAAGCTACTGACTGAATGAAAGGAGCTGGCATCTCACTCTCTTTGAATCTTCTTTATCATGCTAGGATTAGCAGGAAAAAGCAAAAAATTTCAGAATTGCACCTTGCAATGTGGAGATATTACTGTTTGTGCATTTACAATATTCATTGATTTTTAACATTGAAAAACATGTTTTTCATATACCAGAAATGTTTGAAGCTACTGACTGAATGAAAGGAGCTGGCATCTCACTCTCTTTGAATCTTCTTTATCATGCTAGGATTAACAGGAAAAAGCTAAAAATTTCAGAATTGCACCGTGCAATGTGGAGATATTACTGTTTGTGCATTTACAATATTCATTGATTTTTGCCATTGAAAAACATGTTTTTCATATACCAGAAATGTTTGAAGCTACTGACTGAATGAAAGGAGCTGGCATCTCACTCTCTTTGAATCTTCTTTATCATGCTAGGATTAACAGGAAAAAGCTAAAAATTTCAGAATTGCACCGTGCAATGTGGAGATATTACTGTTTGTGCATTTACAATATTCATTGATTTTTGCCATTGAAAAACATGTTTTTCATATACCAGAAATGTTTGAAGCTACTGACTGAATGAAAGGAGCTGGCATCTCACTCTCTTTGAATCTTCTTTATCATGCTAGGATTAACAGGAAAAAGCTAAAAATTTCAGAATTGCACCGTGCAATGTGGAGATATTACTGTTTGTGCATTTACAATATTCATTGATTTTTGCCATTGAAAAACATGTTTTTCATATACCAGAAATGTTTGAAGCTACTGACTGAATGAAAGGAGCTGGCATCTCACTCTCTTTGAATCTTCTTTATCATGCTAGGATTAGCAGGAAAAAGCAAAAAATTTTCAGAATTGCACCTTGCAATGTGGAGATATTACTGTTTGTGCATTTACAATATTCATTGATTTTTGCCATTGAAAAACATGTTTTTCATATACCAGAAATGTTTGAAGCTACTGACTGAATGAAAGGAGCTGGCATCTCACTCTCTTTGAATCTTCTTTATCATGCTAGGATTAACAGGAAAAAGCTAAAAATTTCAGAATTGCACCGTGCAATGTGGAGATATTACTGTTTGTGCATTTACAATATTCATTGATTTTTGCCATTGAAAAACATGTTTTTCATATACCAGAAATGTTTGAAGCTACTGACTGAATGAAAGGAGCTGGCATCTCACTCTCTTTGAATCTTCTTTATCATGCTAGGATTAGCAGGAAAAAGCAAAAAATTTCAGAATTGCACCTTGCAATGTGGAGATATTACTGTTTGTGCATTTACAATATTCATTGATTTTTGCCATTGAAAAACATGTTTTTCATATACCAGAAATGTTTGAAGCTACTGACTGAATGAAAGGAGCTGGCATCTCACTCTCTTTGAATCTTCTTTATCATGCTAGGATTAACAGGAAAAAGCTAAAAATTTCAGAATTGCACCGTGCAATGTGGAGATATTACTGTTTGTGCATTTACAATATTCATTGATTTTTGCCATTGAAAAACATGTTTTTCATATACCAGAAATGTTTGAAGCTACTGACTGAATGAAAGGAGCTGGCATCTCACTCTCTTTGAATCTTCTTTATCATGCTAGGATTAACAGGAAAAAGCTAAAAATTTCAGAATTGCACCGTGCAATGTGGAGATATTACTGTTTGTGCATTTACAATATTCATTGATTTTTGCCATTGAAAAACATGTTTTTCATATACCAGAAATGTTTGAAGCTACTGACTGAATGAAAGGAGCTGGCATCTCACTCTCTTTGAATCTTCTTTATCATGCTAGGATTAACAGGAAAAAGCTAAAAATTTCAGAATTGCACCGTGCAATGTGGAGATATTACTGTTTGTGCATTTACAATATTCATTGATTTTTGCCATTGAAAAACATGTTTTTCATATACCAGAAATGTTTGAAGCTACTGACTGAATGAAAGGAGCTGGCATCTCACTCTCTTTGAATCTTCTTTATCATGCTAGGATTAACAGGAAAAAGCTAAAAATTTCAGAATTGCACCGTGCAATGTGGAGATATTACTGTTTGTGCATTTACAATATTCATTGATTTTTGCCATTGAAAAACATGTTTTTCATATACCAGAAATGTTTGAAGCTACTGACTGAATGAAAGGAGCTGGCATCTCACTCTCTTTGAATCTTCTTTATCATGCTAGGATTAACAGGAAAAAGCTAAAAATTTCAGAATTGCACCGTGCAATGTGGAGATATTACTGTTTGTGCATTTACAATATTCATTGATTTTTGCCATTGAAAAACATGTTTTTCATATACCAGAAATGTTTGAAGCTACTGACTGAATGAAAGGAGCTGGCATCTCACTCTCTTTGAATCTTCTTTATCATGCTAGGATTAGCAGGAATAAGCAAAAAATTTCAGAATTGCACCTTTCAATGTGGAGATATTACTGTTTGTGCATTTACAATATTCATTGATTTTTGCCATTGAAAAACATGTTTTTCATATACCAGAAATGTTTGAAGCTACTGACTGAATGAAAGGAGCTGGCATCTCACTCTCTTTGAATCTTCTTTATCATGCTAGGATTAACAGGAAAAAGCTAAAAATTTCAGAATTGCACCGTGCAATGTGGAGATATTACTGTTTGTGCATTTACAATATTCATTGATTTTTGCCATTGAAAAACATGTTTTTCATATACCAGAAATGTTTGAAGCTACTGACTGAAAGGAGCTGGCATCTCACTCTCTTTGAATCTTCTTTATCATGCTAGGATTAGCAGGAAAAAGCAAAAAATTTCAGAATTGCACCTTGCAATGTGGAGATATTACTGTTTGTGCATTTACAATATTCATTGATTTTTGCCATTGAAAAACATGTTTTTCATATACCAGAAATGTTTGAAGCTACTGACTGAATGAAAGGAGCTGGCATCTCACTCTCTTTGAATCTTCTTTATCATGCTAGGATTAACAGGAAAAAGCAAAAAATTTCAGAATTGCACCTTGCAATGTGGAGATATTACTGTTTGTGCATTTACAATATTCATTGATTTTTGCCATTGAAAACATGTTTTTCATATACCAGAAATGTTTGAAGCTACTGACTGAATGAAAGGAGCTGGCATCTCACTCTCTTTGAATCTTCTTTATCATGCTAGGATTAACAGGAAAAAGCTAAAAATTTCAGAATTGCACCTTGCAATGTGGAGATATTACTGTTTGTGCATTTACAATATTCATTGATTTTTGCCATTGAAAAACATGTTTTTCATATACCAGAAATGTTTGAAGCTACTGACTGAATGAAAGGAGCTGGCATCTCACTCTCTTTGAATCTTCTTTATCATGCTAGGATTAGCAGGAAAAAGCAAAAAATTTCAGAATTGCACCTTGCAATGTGGAGATATTACTGTTTGTGCATTTACAATATTCATTGATTTTTGCCATTGAAAAACATGTTTTTCATATACCAGAAATGTTTGAAGCTACTGACTGAATGAAAGGAGCTGGCATCTCACTCTCTTTGAATCTTCTTTATCATGCTAGGATTAACAGGAAAAAGCTAAAAATTTCAGAATTGCACCGTGCAATGTGGAGATATTACTGTTTGTGCATTTACAATATTCATTGATTTTTGCCATTGAAAAACATGTTTTTCATATACCAGAAATGTTTGAAGCTACTGACTGAATGAAAGGAGCTGGCATCTCACTCTCTTTGAATCTTCTTTATCATGCTAGGATTAGCAGGAAAAAGCAAGGAAAAAGCAAAAAATTTCAGAATTGCACCTTGCAATGTGGAGATATTACTGTTTGTGCATTTACAATATTCATTGATTTTTGCCATTGAAAAACATGTTTTTCATATACCAGAAATGTTTGAAGCTACTGACTGAATGAAAGGAGCTGGCATCTCACTCTCTTTGAATCTTCTTTATCATGCTAGGATTAACAGGAAAAAGCAAAAAATTTCAGAATTGCACCGTGCAATGTGGAGATATTAGTTTGTGCATTTACAATATTCATTGATTTTTGCCATTGAAAAACATGTTTTTCATATACCAGAAATGTTTGAAGCTACTGACTGAATGAAAGGAGCTGGCATCTCACTCTCTTTGAATCTTCTTTATCATGCTAGGATTAGCAGGAAAAAGCAAAAAATTTCAGAATTGCACCTTGCAATGTGGAGATATTACTGTTTGTGCATTTACAATATTCATTGATTTTTGCCATTGAAAAACATGTTTTTCATATACCAGAAATGTTTGAAGCTACTGACTGAATGAAAGGAGCTGGCATCTCACTCTCTTTGAATCTTCTTTATCATGCTAGGATTAACAGGAAAAAGCAAAAAATTTCAGAATTGCACCTTGCAATGTGGAGATATTACTGTTTGTGCATTTACAATATTCATTGATTTTTGCCATTGAAAAACATGTTTTTCATATACCAGAAATGTTTGAAGCTACTGACTGAATGAAAGGAGCTGGCATCTCACTCTCTTTGAATCTTCTTTATCATGCTAGGATTAACAGGAAAAGCTAAAAATTTCAGAATTGCACCGTGCAATGTGGAGATATTACTGTTTGTGCATTTACAATATTCATTGATTTTTGCCATTGAAAAACATGTTTTTCATATACCAGAAATGTTTGAAGCTACTGACTGAATGAAAGGAGCTGGCATCTCACTCTCTTTGAATCTTCTTTATCATGCTAGGATTAGCAGGAAAAAGCAAAAAATTTCAGAATTGCACCTTGCAATGTGGAGATATTACTGTTTGTGCATTTACAATATTCATTGATTTTTGCCATTGAAAAACATGTTTTTCATATACCAGAAATGTTTGAAGCTACTGACTGAATGAAAGGAGCTGGCATCTCACTCTCTTTGAATCTTCTTTATCATGCTAGGATTAACAGGAAAAAGCTAAAAATTTCAGAATTGCACCGTACAATGTGGAGATATTACTGTTTGTGCATTTACAATATTCATTGATTTTTGCCATTGAAAAACATGTTTTTCATATACCAGAAATGTTTGAAGCTACTGACTGAATGAAAGGAGCTGGCATCTCACTCTCTTTGAATCTTCTTTATCATGCTAGGATTAACAGGAAAAAGCAAAAAATTTCAGAATTGCACCTTGCAATGTGGAGATATTACTGTTTGTGCATTTACAATATTCATTGATTTTTGCCATTGAAAAACATGTTTTTCATATACCAGAAATGTTTGAAGCTACTGACTGAATGAAAGGAGCTGGCATCTCACTCTCTTTGAATCTTCTTTATCATGCTAGGATTAACAGGAAAAAGCTAAAATTTCAGAATTGCACCGTGCAATGTGGAGATATTACTGTTGTGCATTTACAATATTCATTGATTTTTGCCATTGAAAAACATGTTTTTCATATACCAGAAATGTTTGAAGCTACTGACTGAATGAAAGGAGCTGGCATCTCACTCTCTTTGAATCTTCTTTATCATGCTAGGATTAGCAGGAAAAAGCAAAAATTTCAGAATTGCACCTTGCAATGTGGAGATATTACTGTTTGTGCATTTACAATATTCATTGATTTTTGCCATTGAAAAACATGTTTTTCATATACCAGAAATGTTTGAAGCTACTGACTGAATGAAAGGAGCTGGCATCTCACTCTCCTTTGAATCTTCTTTATCATGCTAGGATTAACAGGAAAAAGCTAAAAATTTCAGAATTGCACCGTGCAATGTGGAGATATTACTGTTTGTGCATTTACAATATTCATTGATTTTTGCCATTGAAAAACATGTTTTTCATATACCAGAAATGTTTGAAGCTACTGACTGAATGAAAGGAGCTGGCATCTCACTCTCTTTGAATCTTCTTTATCATGCTAGGATTAACAGGAAAAAGCTAAAAATTTCAGAATTGCACCGTGCAATGTGGAGATATTACTGTTTGTGCATTTACAATATTCATTGATTTTTGCCATTGAAAAACATGTTTTTCATATACCAGAAATGTTTGAAGCTACTGACTGAATGAAAGGAGCTGGCATCTCACTCTCTTTGAATCTTCTTTATCATGCTAGGATTAACAGGAAAAAGCTAAAAATTTCAGATTGCACCGTGCAATGTGGAGATATTACTGTTTGTGCATTTACAATATTCATTGATTTTTGCCATTGAAAAACATGTTTTTCATATACCAGAAATGTTTGAAGCTACTGACTGAATGAAAGGAGCTGGCATCTCACTCTCTTTGATCTTCTTTATCATGCTAGGATTAGCAGGAAAAAGCAAAAAATTTCAGAATTGCACCTTTCAATGTGGAGATATTACTGTTTGTGCATTTACAATATTCATTGATTTTTGCCATTGAAAAACATGTTTTTCATATACCAGAAATGTTTGAAGCTACTGACTGAATGAAAGGAGCTGGCATCTCACTCTCTTTGAATCTTCTTTATCATGCTAGGATTAACAGGAAAAAGCTAAAAATTTCAGAATTGCACCGTGCAATGTGGAGATATTACTGTTTGTGCATTTACAATATTCATTGATTTTTGCCATTGAAAAACATGTTTTTCATATACCAGAAATGTTTGAAGCTACTGACTGAATGAAAGGAGCTGGCATCTCACTCTCTTTGAATCTTCTTTATCATGCTAGGATTAGCAGGAAAAAGCAAAAAATTTCAGAATTGCACCTTGCAATGTGGAGATATTACTGTTTGTGCATTTACAATATTCATTGATTTTTGCCATTGAAAAACATGTTTTTCATATACCAGAAATGTTTGAAGCTACTGACTGAATGAAAGGAGCTGGCATCTCACTCTCTTTGAATCTTCTTTATCATGCTAGGATTAACAGGAAAAAGCAAAAATTTCAGAATTGCACCTTGCAATGTGGAGATATTACTGTTTGTGCATTTACAATATTCATTGATTTTTGCCATTGAAAAACATGTTTTTCATATACCAGAAATGTTTGAAGCTACTGACTGAATGAAGGAGCTGGCATCTCACTCTCTTTGAATCTTCTTTATCATGCTAGGATTAACAGGAAAAAGCTAAAAATTTCAGAATTGCACCGTGCAATGTGGAGATATTACTGTTTGTGCATTTACAATATTCATTGATTTTTGCCATTGAAAAACATGTTTTTCATATACCAGAAATGTTTGAAGCTACTGACTGAATGAAAGGAGCTGGCATCTCACTCTCTTTGAATCTTCTTTATCATGCTAGGATTAGCAGGAAAAAGCAAAAAATTTCAGAATTGCACCTTGCAATGTGGAGATATTACTGTTTGTGCATTTACAATATTCATTGATTTTTGCCATTGAAAAACATGTTTTTCATATACCAGAAATGTTTGAAGCTACTGACTGAATGAAAGGAGCTGGCATCTCACTCTCTTTGAATCTTCTTTATCATGCTAGGATTAACAGGAAAAAGCTAAAAATTTCAGAATTGCACCGTGCAATGTGGAGATATTACTGTTTGTGCATTTACAATATTCATTGATTTTTGCCATTGAAAAACATGTTTTTCATATACCAGAAATGTTTGAAGCTACTGACTGAATGAAAGGAGCTGGCATCTCACTCTCTTTGAATCTTCTTTATCATGCTAGGATTAGCAGGAAAAAGCAAAAAATTTCAGAATTGCACCTTGCAATGTGGAGATATTACTGTTTGTGCATTTACAATATTCATTGATTTTTGCCATTGAAAAACATGTTTTTCATATACCAGAAATGTTTGAAGCTACTGACTGAATGAAAGGAGCTGGCATCTCACTCTCTTTGAATCTTCTTTATCATGCTAGGATTAACAGGAAAAAGCAAAAAATTTCAGAATTGCACCGTGCAATGTGGAGATATTACTGTTTGTGCATTTACAATATTCATTGATTTTTGCCATTGAAAAACATGTTTTTCATATACCAGAAATGTTTGAAGCTACTGACTGAATGAAAGGAGCTGGCATCTCACTCTCTTTGAATCTTCTTTATCATGCTAGGATTAGCAGGAAAAAGCAAAAAATTTCAGAATTGCACCTTGCAATGTGGAGATATTACTGTTTGTGCATTTACAATATTCATTGATTTTTGCCATTGAAAAACAGTTTTTCATATACCAGAAATGTTTGAAGCTACTGACTGAATGAAAGGAGCTGGCATCTCACTCTCTTTGAATCTTCTTTATCATGCTAGGATTAACAGGAAAAAGCAAAAATTTCAGAATTGCACCTTGCAATGTGGAGATATTACTGTTTGTGCATTTACAATATTCATTGATTTTTGCCATTGAAAAACATGTTTTTCATATACCAGAAATGTTTGAAGCTACTGACTGAATGAAAGGAGCTGGCATCTCACTCTCTTTGAATCTTCTTTATCATGCTAGGATTAACAGGAAAAAGCTAAAAATTTCAGAATTGCACCGTGCAATGTGGAGATATTACTGTTTGTGCATTTACAATATTCATTGATTTTTGCCATTGAAAAACATGTTTTTCATATACCAGAAATGTTTGAAGCTACTGACTGAATGAAAGGAGCTGGCATCTCACTCTCTTTGAATCTTCTTTATCATGCTAGGATTAGCAGGAAAAAGCAAAAAATTTCAGAATTGCACCTTGCAATGTGGAGATATTACTGTTTGTGCATTTACAATATTCATTGATTTTTGCCATTGAAAAACATGTTTTTCATATACCAGAAATGTTTGAAGCTACTGACTGAATGAAAGGAGCTGGCATCTCACTCTCTTTGAATCTTCTTTATCATGCTAGGATTAACAGGAAAAAGCTAAAAATTTCAGAATTGCACCGTGCAATGTGGAGATATTACTGTTTGTGCATTTACAATATTCATTGATTTTTGCCATTGAAAAACATGTTTTTCATATACCAGAAATGTTTGAAGCTACTGACTGAATGAAAGCAGCTGGCATCTCACTCTCTTTGAATCTTCTTTATCATGCTAGGATTAGCAGGAAAAAGCAAAAAATTTCAGAATTGCACCTTGCAATGTGGAGATATTACTGTTTGTGCATTTACAATATTCATTGATTTTTGCCATTGAAAAACATGTTTTTCATATACCAGAAATGTTTGAAGCTACTGACTGAATGAAAGGAGCTGGCATCTCACTCTCTTTGAATCTTCTTTATCATGCTAGGATTAACAGGAAAAAGCTAAAAATTTCAGAATTGCACCGTGCAATGTGGAGATATTACTGTTTGTGCATTTACAATATTCATTGATTTTTGCCATTGAAAAACGTTTTTCATATACCAGAAATGTTTGAAGCTACTGACTGAATGAAAGGAGCTGGCATCTCACTCTCTTTGATCTTCTTTATCATGCTAGGATTAGCAGGAAAAAGCAAAAAATTTCAGAATTGCACCTTGCAATGTGGAGATATTACTGTTTGTGCATTTACAATATTCATTGATTTTTGCCATTGAAAAACATGTTTTTCATATACCAGAAATGTTTGAAGCTACTGACTGAATGAAAGGAGCTGGCATCTCACTCTCTTTGAATCTTCTTTATCATTCTAGGATTAACAGGAAAAAGCTAAAAATTTCAGAATTGCACCGTGCAATGTGGAGATATTACTGTTTGTGCATTTACAATATTCATTGATTTTTGCCATTGAAAAACATGTTTTTCATATACCAGAAATGTTTGAAGCTACTGACTGAATGAAAGGAGCTGGCATCTCACTCTCTTTGAATCTTCTTTATCATGCTAGGATTAACAGGAAAAGCTAAAAATTTCAGAATTGCACCGTGCAATGTGGAGATATTACTGTTTGTGCATTTACAATATTCATTGATTTTTGCCATTGAAAAACATGTTTTTCATATACCAGAAATGTTTGAAGCTACTGACTGAATGAAAGGAGCTGGCATCTCACTCTCTTTGAATCTTCTTTATCATGCTAGGATTAACAGGAAAAAGCTAAAAATTTCAGAATTGCACCGTGCAATGTGGAGATATTACTGTTTGTGCATTTACAATATTCATTGATTTTTGCCATTGAAAAACATGTTTTTCATATACCAGAAATGTTTGAAGCTACTGACTGAATGAAAGGAGCTGGCATCTCACTCTCTTTGAATCTTCTTTATCATGCTAGGATTAACAGGAAAAAGCTAAAAATTTCAGAATTGCACCGTGCAATGTGGAGATATTACTGTTTGTGCATTTACAATATTCATTGATTTTTGCCATTGAAAAACATGTTTTTCATATACCAGAAATGTTTGAAGCTACTGACTGAATGAAAGGAGCTGGCATCTCACTCTCTTTGAATCTTCTTTATCATGCTAGGATTAACAGGAAAAAGCTAAAAATTTCAGAATTGCACCGTGCAATGTGGAGATATTACTGTTTGTGCATTTACAATATTCATTGATTTTTGCCATTGAAAAACATGTTTTTCATATACCAGAAATGTTTGAAGCTACTGACTGAATGAAGGAGCTGGCATCTCACTCTCTTTGAATCTTCTTTATCATGCTAGGATTAGCAGGAATAAGCAAAAAATT
Organism: Phyllobates terribilis; assembly: GCF_046119375.1. NCBI lineage: Eukaryota > Metazoa > Chordata > Amphibia > Anura > Dendrobatidae > Phyllobates > Phyllobates terribilis. Next base: position 26,710 of record NW_027369991.1, read on the forward strand.
TCAGAATTGCACCTTTCAATGTGGAGATATTACTGTTTGTGCATTTACAATATTCATTGATTTTTGCCATTGAAAAACATGTTTTTCATATACCAGAAATGTTTGAAGCTACTGACTGAATGAAAGGAGCTGGCATCTCACTCTCTTTGAATCTTCTTTATCATGCTAGGATTAACAGGAAAAAGCTAAAAATTTCAGAATTGCACCGTGCAATGTGGAGATATTACTGTTTGTGCATTTACAATATTCATTGATTTTTGCCATTGAAAAACATGTTTTTCATATACCAGAAATGTTTGAAGCTACTGACTGAATGAAAGGAGCTGGCATCTCACTCTCTTTGAATCTTCTTTATCATGCTAGGATTAGCAGGAAAAAGCAAAAAATTTCAGAATTGCACCTTGCAATGTGGAGATATTACTGTTTGTGCATTTACAATATTCATTGATTTTTGCCATTGAAAAACATGTTTTTCATATACCAGAAATGTTTGAAGCTACTGACTGAATGAAAGGAGCTGGCATCTCACTCTCTTTGAATCTTCTTTATCATGCTAGGATTAACAGAAAAAGCAAAAAATTTCAGAATTGCACCTTGCAATGTGGAGATATTACTGTTTGTGCATTTACAATATTCATTGATTTTTGCCATTGAAAAACATGTTTTTCATATACCAGAAATGTTTGAAGCTACTGACTGAATGAAAGGAGCTGGCATCTCACTCTCTTTGAATCTTCTTTATCATGCTAGGATTAACAGGAAAAGCTAAAAATTTCAGAATTGCACCTTGCAATGTGGAGATATTACTGTTTGTGCATTTACAATATTCATTGATTTTTGCCATTGAAAAACATGTTTTTCATATACCAGAAATGTTTGAAGCTACTGACTGAATGAAAGGAGCTGGCATCTCACTCTCTTTGAATCTTCTTTATCATGCTAGGATTAGCAGGAAAAAGCAAAAAATTTCAGAATTGCACCTTGCAATGTGGAGATATTACTGTTTGTGCATTTACAATATTCATTGATTTTTGCCATTGAAAAACATGTTTTTCATATACCAGAAATGTTTGAAGCTACTGACTGAATGAAAGGAGCTGGCATCTCACTCTCTTTGAATCTTCTTTATCATGCTAGGATTAACAGGAAAAAGCTAAAAATTTCAGAATTGCACCGTGCAATGTGGAGATATTACTGTTTGTGCATTTACAATATTCATTGATTTTTGCCATTGAAAAACATGTTTTTCATATACCAGAAATGTTTGAAGCTACTGACTGAATGAAAGGAGCTGGCATCTCACTCTCTTTGAATCTTCTTTATCATGATAGGATTAGCAGGAAAAAGCAAAAAATTTCAGAATTGCACCTTGCAATGTGGAGATATTACTGTTTGTGCATTTACAATATTCATTGATTTTTGCCATTGAAAAACATGTTTTTCATATACCAGAAATGTTTGAAGCTACTGACTGAATGAAAGGAGCTGGCATCTCACTCTCTTTGAATCTTCTTTATCATGCTAGGATTAACAGGAAAAAGCAAAAAATTTCAGAATTGCACCGTGCAATGTGGAGATATTACTGTTTGTGCATTTACAATATTCATTGATTTTTGCCATTGAAAAACATGTTTTTCATATACCAGAAATGTTTGAAGCTACTGACTGAATGAAAGGAGCTGGCATCTCACTCTCTTTGAATCTTCTTTATCATGCTAGGATTAGCAGGAAAAAGCAAAAAATTTCAGAATTGCACTTGCAATGTGGAGATATTACTGTTTGTGCATTTACAATATTCATTGATTTTTGCCATTGAAAAACATGTTTTTCATATACCAGAAATGTTTGAAGCTACTGACTGAATGAAAGGAGCTGGCATCTCACTCTCTTTGAATCTTCTTTATCATGCTAGGATTAACAGGAAAAAGCAAAAAATTTCAGAATTGCACCTTGCAATGTGGAGATATTACTGTTTGTGCATTTACAATATTCATTGATTTTTGCCATTGAAAAACATGTTTTTCATATACCAGAAATGTTTGAAGCTACTGACTGAATGAAAGGAGCTGGCATCTCACTCTCTTTGAATCTTCTTTATCATGCTAGGATTAACAGGAAAAAGCTAAAAATTTCAGAATTGCACCGTGCAATGTGGAGATATTACTGTTTGTGCATTTACAATATTCATTGATTTTTGCCATTGAAAAACATGTTTTTCATATACCAGAAATGTTTGAAGCTACTGACTGAATGAAAGGAGCTGGCATCTCACTCTCTTTGAATCTTCTTTATCATGCTAGGATTAGCAGGAAAAAGCAAAAAATTTCAGAATTGCACCTTGCAATGTGGAGATATTACTGTTTGTGCATTTACAATATTCATTGATTTTTGAAATTGAAAAACATGTTTTTCATATACCAGAAATGTTTGAAGCTACTGACTGAATGAAAGGAGCTGGCATCTCACTCTCTTTGAATCTTCTTTATCATGCTAGGATTAACAGGAAAAAGCTAAAAATTTCAGAATTGCACCGTACAATGTGGAGATATTACTGTTTGTGCATTTACAATATTCATTGATTTTTGCCATTGAAAAACATGTTTTTCATATACCAGAAATGTTTGAAGCTACTGACTGAATGAAAGGAGCTGGCATCTCACTCTCTTTGAATCTTCTTTATCATGCTAGGATTAACAGGAAAAAGCAAAAATTTCAGAATTGCACCTTGCAATGTGGAGATATTACTGTTTGTGCATTTACAATATTCATTGATTTTTGCCATTGAAAAACATGTTTTTCATATACCAGAAATGTTTGAAGCTACTGACTGAATGAAAGGAGCTGGCATCTCACTCTCTTTGAATCTTCTTTATCATGCTAGGATTAACAGGAAAAAGCTAAAAATTTCAGAATTGCACCGTGAAATGTGGAGATATTACTGTTTGTGCATTTACAATATTCATTGGATTTTTGCCATTGAAAAACATGTTTTTCATATACCAGAAATGTTTGAAGCTACTGACTGAATGAAAGGAGCTGGCATCTCACTCTCTTTGAATCTTCTTTATCATGCTAGGATTAGCAGGAAAAAGCAAAAAATTTCAGAATTGCACCTTGCAATGTGGAGATATTACTGTTTGTGCATTTACAATATTCATTGATTTTTGCCATTGAAAAACATGTTTTTCATATACCAGAAATGTTTGAAGCTACTGACTGAATGAAAGGAGCTGGCATCTCACTCTCTTTGAATCTTCTTTATCATGCTAGGATTAACAGGAAAAAGCTAAAAATTTCAGAATTGCACCGTGCAATGTGGAGATATTACTGTTTGTGCATTTACAATATTCATTGATTTTTGCCATTGAAAAACATGTTTTTCATATACCAGAAATGTTTGAAGCTACTGACTGAATGAAAGGAGCTGGCATCTCACTCTCTTTGAATCTTCTTTATCATGCTAGGATTAACAGGAAAAAGCTAAAAATTTCAGAATTGCACCGTGCAATGTGGAGATATTACTGTTTGTGCATTTACAATATTCATTGATTTTTGCCATTGAAAAACATGTTTTTCATATACCAGAAATGTTTGAAGCTACTGACTGAATGAAAGGAGCTGGCATCTCACTCTCTTTGAATCTTCTTTATCATGCTAGGATTAACAGGAAAAAGCTAAAAATTTCAGAATTGCACCGTGCAATGTGGAGATATTACTGTTTGTGCATTTACAATATTCATTGATTTTTGCCATTGAAAAACATGTTTTTCATATACCAGAAATGTTTGAAGCTACTGACTGAATGAAAGGAGCTGGCATCTCACTCTCTTTGAATCTTCTTTATCATGCTAGGATTAGCAGGAAAAAGCAAAAAATTTCAGAATTGCACCTTTCAATGTGGAGATATTACTGTTTGTGCATTTACAATATTCATTGATTTTTGCCATTGAAAAACATGTTTTTCATATACCAGAAATGTTTGAAGCTACTGACTGAATGAAAGGAGCTGGCATCTCACTCTCTTTGAATCTTCTTTATCATGCTAGGATTAACAGGAAAAAGCTAAAAATTTCAGAATTGCACCGTGCAATGTGGAGATATTACTGTTTGTGCATTTACAATATTCATTGATTTTTGCCATTGAAAAACATGTTTTTCATATACCAGAAATGTTTGAAGCTACTGACTGAATGAAAGGAGCTGGCATCTCACTCTCTTTGAATCTTCTTTATCATGCTAGGATTAGCAGGAAAAGCAAAAAATTTCAGATTGCACCTTGCAATGTGGAGATATTACTGTTTGTGCATTTACAATATTCATTGATTTTTGCCATTGAAAAACATGTTTTTCATATACCAGAAATGTTTGAAGCTACTGACTGAATGAAAGGAGCTGGCATCTCACTCTCTTTGAATCTTCTTTATCATGCTAGGATTAACAGGAAAAAGCAAAAAATTTCAGAATTGCACCTTGCAATGTGGAGATATTACTGTTTGTGCATTTACAATATTCATTGATTTTTGCCATTGAAAAACATGTTTTTCATATACCAGAAATGTTTGAAGCTACTGACTGAATGAAAGGAGCTGGCATCTCACTCTCTTTGAATCTTCTTTATCATGCTAGGATTAACAGGAAAAAGCTAAAAATTTCAGAATTGCACCGTGCAATGTGGAGATATTACTGTTTGTGCATTTACAATATTCATTGATTTTTGCCATTGAAAAACATGTTTTTCATATACCAGAAATGTTTGAAGCTACTGACTGAATGAAAGGAGCTGGCATCTCACTCTCTTTGAATCTTCTTTATCATGCTAGGATTAGCAGGAAAAAGCAAAAAATTTCAGAATTGCACCTTGCAATGTGGAGATATTACTGTTTGTGCATTTACAATATTCATTGATTTTTGCCATTGAAAAACATGTTTTTCATATACCAGAAATGTTTGAAGCTACTGACTGAATGAAAGGAGCTGGCATCTCACTCTCTTTGAATCTTCTTTATCATGCTAGGATTAACAGGAAAAAGCTAAAAATTTCAGAATTGCACCGTGCAATGTGGAGATATTACTGTTTGTGCATTTACAATATTCATTGATTTTTGCCATTGAAAAACATGTTTTTCATATACCAGAAATGTTTGAAGCTACTGACTGAATGAAAGGAGCTGGCATCTCACTCTCTTTGAATCTTCTTTATCATGCTAGGATTAGCAGGAAAAAGCAAAAAATTTCAGAATTGCACCTTGCAATGTGGAGATATTACTGTTTGTGCATTTACAATATTCATTGATTTTTGCCATTGAAAAACATGTTTTTCATATACCAGAAATGTTTGAAGCTACTGACTGAATGAAAGGAGCTGGCATCTCACTCTCTTTGAATCTTCTTTATCATGCTAGGATTAACAGGAAAAAGCAAAAAATTTCAGAATTGCACCGTGCAATGTGGAGATATTACTGTTTGTGCATTTACAATATTCATTGATTTTTGCCATTGAAAAACATGTTTTTCATATACCAGAAATGTTTGAAGCTACTGACTGAATGAAAGGAGCTGGCATCTCACTCTCTTTGAATCTTCTTTATCATGCTAGGATTAGCAGGAAAAAGCAAAAAATTTCAGAATTGCACCTTGCAATGTGGAGATATTACTGTTTGTGCATTTACAATATTCATTGATTTTTGCCATTGAAAAACATGTTTTTCATATACCAGAAATGTTTGAAGCTACTGACTGAATGAAAGGAGCTGGCATCTCACTCTCTTTGAATCTTCTTTATCATGCTAGGATTAACAGGAAAAAGCAAAAAATTTCAGAATTGCACCTTGCAATGTGGAGATATTACTGTTTGTGCATTTACAATATTCATTGATTTTTGCCATTGAAAAACATGTTTTTCATATACCAGAAATGTTTGAAGCTACTGACTGAATGAAAGGAGCTGGCATCTCACTCTCTTTGAATCTTCTTTATCATGCTAGGATTAACAGGAAAAAGCTAAAAATTTCAGAAATGCACCGTGCAATGTGGAGATATTACTGTTTGTGCATTTACAATATTCATTGATTTTTGCCATTGAAAAAACATGTTTTTCATATACCAGAAATGTTTGAAGCTACTGACTGAATGAAAGGAGCTGGCATCTCACTCTCTTTGAATCTTCTTTATCATGCTAGGATTAGCAGGAAAAAAGCAAAAAATTTCAGAATTGCACCTTGCAATGTGGAGATATTACTGTTTGTGCATTTACAATATTCATTGATTTTTGCCATTGAAAAACATGTTTTTCATATACCAGAAATGTTTGAAGCTACTGACTGAATGAAAGGAGCTGGCATCTCACTCTCTTTGAATCTTCTTTATCATGCTAGGATTAACAGGAAAAAGCTAAAAATTTCAGAATTGCACCGTGCAATGTGGAGATATTACTGTTTGTGCATTTACAATATTCATTGATTTTTGCCATTGAAAACATGTTTTTCATATACCAGAAATGTTTGAAGCTACTGACTGAATGAAAGGAGCTGGCATCTCACTCTCTTTGAATCTTCTTTATCATGCTAGGATTAACAGGAAAAAGCTAAAATTTCAGAATTGCACCGTGCAATGTGGAGATATTACTGTTTGTGCATTTACAATATTCATTGATTTTTGCCATTGAAAAACATGTTTTTCATATACCAGAAATGTTTGAAGCTACTGACTGAATGAAAGGAGCCTGCATCTCACTCTCTTTGAATCTTCTTTATCATGCTAGGATTAGCAGGAAAAAGCAAAAAATTTCAGAATTGCACCTTGCAATGTGGAGATATTACTGTTTGTGCATTTACAATATTCATTGATTTTTGCCATTGAAAAACATGTTTTTCATATACCAGAAATGTTTGAAGCTACTGACTGAATGAAAGGAGCTGGCATCTCACTCTCTTTGAATCTTCTTTATCATGCTAGGATTAACAGGAAAAAGCTAAAAATTTCAGAATTGCACCGTGCAATGTGGAGATATTACTGTTTGTGCATTTACAATATTCATTGATTTTTGCCATTGAAAAACGTTTTTCATATACCAGAAATGTTTGAAGCTACTGACTGAATGAAAGGAGCTGGCATCTCACTCTCTTTGAATCTTCTTTATCATGCTAGGATTAGCAGGAAAAAGCAAAAAATTTCAGAATTGCACCTTGCAATGTGGAGATATTACTGTTTGTGCATTTACAATATTCATTGATTTTTGCCATTGAAAAACATGTTTTTCATATACCAGAAATGTTTGAAGCTACTGACTGAATGAAAGGAGCTGGCATCTCACTCTCTTTGAATCTTCTTTATCATGCTAGGATTAGCAGGAAAAAGCAAAAAATTCAGAATTGCACCTTGCAATGTGGAGATATTACTGTTTGTGCATTTACAATATTCATTGATTTTTGCCATTGAAAAAACATGTTTTTCATATACCAGAAATGTTTGAAGCTACTGACTGAATGAAAGGAGCTGGCATCTCACTCTCTTTGAATCTTCTTTATCATGCTAGGATTAACAGGAAAAAGCTAAAAATTTCAGAATTGCACCGTGCAATGTGGAGATATTACTGTTTGTGCATTTACAATATTCATTGATTTTTGCCATTGAAAAACATGTTTTTCATATACCAGAAATGTTTGAAGCTACTGACTGAATGAAAGGAGCTGGCATCTCACTCTCTTTGAATCTTCTTTATCATGCTAGGATTAACAGGAAAAAGCTAAAATTTCAGAATTGCACCGTGCAATGTGGAGATATTACTCTTTGTGCATTTACAATATTCATTGATTTTTGCCATTGAAAAACATGTTTTTCATATACCAGAAATGTTTGAAGCTACTGACTGAATGAAAGGAGCTGGCATCTCACTCTCTTTGAATCTTCTTTATCATGCTAGGATTAACAGGAAAAGCTAAAAATTTCAGAATTGCACCGTGCAATGTGGAGATATTACTGTTTGTGCATTTACAATATTCATTGATTTTTGCCATTGAAAAACATTTTTCATATACCAGAAATGTTTGAAGCTACTGACTGAATGAAAGGAGCTGGCATCTCACTCTCTTTGAATCTTCTTTATCATGCTAGGATTAGCAGGAAAAAGCAAAAAAATTTCAGAATTGCACCTTTCAATGTGGAGATATTACTGTTTGTGCATTTACAATATTCATTGATTTTTGCCATTGAAAAACATGTTTTTCATATACCAGAAATGTTTGAAGCTACTGACTGAATGAAAGGAGCTGGCATCTCACTCTCTTTGAATCTTCTTTATCATGCTAGGATTAACAGGAAAAAGCTAAAAATTTCAGAATTGCACCGTGCAATGTGGAGATATTACTGTTTGTGCATTTACAATATTCATTGATTTTTGCCATTGAAAAACATGTTTTTCATATACCAGAAATGTTTGAAGCTACTGACTGAATGAAAGGAGCTGGCATCTCACTCTCTTTGAATCTTCTTTATCATGCTAGGATTAACAGGAAAAGCTAAAAATTTCAGAATTGCACCTTGCAATGTGGAGATATTACTGTTTGTGCATTTACAATATTCATTGATTTTTGCCATTGAAAAACATGTTTTTCATATACCAGAAATGTTTGAAGCTACTGACTGAATGAAAGGAGCTGGCATCTCACTCTCTTTGAATCTTCTTTATCATGCTAGGATTAGCAGGAAAAAGCAAAAAATTTCAGAATTGCACCTTGCAATGTGGAGATATTACTGTTTGTGCATTTACAATATTCATTGATTTTTGCCATTGAAAAACATGTTTTTCATATACCAGAAATGTTTGAAGCTACTGACTGAATGAAAGGAGCTGGCATCTCACTCTCTTTGAATCTTCTTTATCATGCTAGGATTAACAGGAAAAAGCTAAAAATTTCAGAATTGCACCGTGCAATGTGGAGATATTACTGTTTGTGCATTTACAATATTCATTGATTTTTGCCATTGAAAAACATGTTTTTCATATACCAGAAATGTTTGAAGCTACTGACTGAATGAAAGGAGCTGGCATCTCACTCTCTTTGAATCTTCTTTATCATGCTAGGATTAGCAGGAAAAAGCAAAAAATTTCAGAATTGCACCTTGCAATGTGGAGATATTACTGTTTGTGCATTTACAATATTCATTGATTTTTGCCATTGAAAAACATGTTTTTCATATACCAGAAATGTTTGAAGCTACTGACTGAATGAAAGGAGCTGGCATCTCACTCTCTTTGAATCTTCTTTATCATGCTAGGATTAACAGGAAAAAGCAAAAAATTTCAGAATTGCACCGTGCAATGTGGAGATATTACTGTTTGTGCATTTACAATATTCATTGATTTTTGCCATTGAAAAACATGTTTTTCATATACCAGAAATGTTTGAAGCTACTGACTGAATGAAAGGAGCTGGCATCTCACTCTCTTTGAATCTTCTTTATCATGCTAGGATTAGCAGGAAAAAGCAAAAAATTTCAGAATTGCACCTTGCAATGTGGAGATATTACTGTTTGTGCATTTACAATATTCATTGATTTTTGCCATTGAAAAACATGTTTTTCATATACCAGAAATGTTTGAAGCTACTGACTGAATGAAAGGAGCTGGCATCTCACTCTCTTTGAATCTTCTTTATCATGCTAGGATTAACAGGAAAAAGCAAAAAATTTCAGAATTGCACCTTGCAATGTGGAGATATTACTGTTTGTGCATTTACAATATTCATTGATTTTTGCCATTGAAAAACATGTTTTTCATATACCAGAAATGTTTGAAGCTACTGACTGAATGAAAGGAGCTGGCATCTCACTCTCTTTGAATCTTCTTTATCATGCTAGGATTAACAGGAAAAAGCTAAAAATTTCAGAATTGCACCGTGCAATGTGGAGATATTACTGTTTGTGCATTTACAATATTCATTGATTTTTGCCATTGAAAAACATGTTTTTCATATACCAGAAATGTTTGAAGCTACTGACTGAATGAAAGGAGCTGGCATCTCACTCTCTTTGAATCTTCTTTATCATGCTAGGATTAGCAGGAAAAAGCAAAAAATTTCAGAATTGCACCTTGCAATGTGGAGATATTACTGTTTGTGCATTTACAATATTCATTGATTTTGCCATTGAAAAACATGTTTTTCATATACCAGAAATGTTTGAAGCTACTGACTGAATGAAAGGAGCTGGCATCTCACTCTCTTTGAATCTTCTTTATCATGCTAGGATTAACAGGAAAAAGCTAAAAATTTCAGAATTGCACCGTACAATGTGGAGATATTACTGTTTGTGCATTTACAATATTCATTGATTTTTGCCATTGAAAAACATGTTTTTCATATACCAGAAATGTTTGAAGCTACTGACTGAATGAAAGGAGCTGGCATCTCACTCTCTTTGAATCTTCTTTATCATGCTAGGATTAACAGGAAAAAGCAAAAAATTTCAGAATTGCACCTTGCAATGTGGAGATATTACTGTTTGTGCATTTACAATATTCATTGATTTTTGCCATTGAAAAACATGTTTTTCATATACCAGAAATGTTTGAAGCTACTGACTGAATGAAAGGAGCTGGCATCTTCACTCTCTTTGAATCTTCTTTATCATGCTAGGATTAACAGGAAAAAGCTAAAAATTTCAGAATTGCACCGTGCAATGTGGAGATATTACTGTTTGTGCATTTACAATATTCATTGATTTTTGCCATTGAAAAACATGTTTTTCATATACCAGAAATGTTTGAAGCTACTGACTGAATGAAAGGAGCTGGCATCTCACTCTCTTTGAATCTTCTTTATCATGCTAGGATTAGCAGGAAAAAGCAAAAAATTTCAGAATTGCACCTTGCAATGTGGAGATATTACTGTTTGTGCATTTACAATATTCATTGATTTTTGCCATTGAAAAACATGTTTTTCATATACCAGAAATGTTTGAAGCTACTGACTGAATGAAAGGAGCTGGCATCTCACTCTCTTTGAATCTTCTTTATCATGCTAGGATTAACAGGAAAAAGCTAAAAATTTCAGAATTGCACCGTGCAATGTGGAGATATTACTGTTTGTGCATTTACAATATTCATTGATTTTTGCCATTGAAAAACATGTTTTTCATATACCAGAAATGTTTGAAGCTACTGACTGAATGAAAGGAGCTGGCATCTCACTCTCTTTGAATCTTCTTTATCATGCTAGGATTAACAGGAAAAAGCTAAAAATTTCAGAATTGCACCGTGCAATGTGGAGATATTACTGTTTGTGCATTTACAATATTCATTGATTTTTGCCATTGAAAAACATGTTTTTCATATACCAGAAATGTTTGAAGCTACTGACTGAATGAAAGGAGCTGGCATCTCACTCTCTTTGAATCTTCTTTATCATGCTAGGATTAACAGGAAAAAGCTAAAAATTTCAGAATTGCACCGTGCAATGTGGAGATATTACTGTTTGTGCATTTACAATATTCATTGATTTTTGCCATTGAAAAACATGTTTTTCATATACCAGAAATGTTTGAAGCTACTGACTGAATGAAAGGAGCTGGCATCTCACTCTCTTTGAATCTTCTTTATCATGCTAGGATTAGCAGGAAAAAGCAAAAAATTTCAGAATTGCACCTTTCAATGTGGAGATATTACTGTTTGTGCATTTACAATATTCATTGATTTTTGCCATTGAAAAACATGTTTTTCATATACCAGAAATGTTTGAAGCTACTGACTGAATGAAAGGAGCTGGCATCTCACTCTCTTTGAATCTTCTTTATCATGCTAGGATTAACAGGAAAAAGCTAAAAATTTCAGAATTGCACCGTGCAATGTGGAGATATTACTGTTTGTGCATTTACAATATTCATTGATTTTTGCCATTGAAAAACATGTTTTTCATATACCAGAAATGTTTGAAGCTACTGACTGAATGAAAGGAGCTGGCATCTCACTCTCTTTGAATCTTCTTTATCATGCTAGGATTAGCAGGAAAAAGCAAAAAATTTCAGAATTGCACCTTGCAATGTGGAGATATTACTGTTTGTGCATTTACAATATTCATTGATTTTTGCCATTGAAAAACATGTTTTTCATATACCAGAAATGTTTGAAGCTACTGACTGAATGAAAGGAGCTGGCATCTCACTCTCTTTGAATCTTCTTTATCATGCTAGGATTAACAGAAAAAGCAAAAAATTTCAGAATTGC
>NW_027369992.1:0-38927 GCF_046119375.1 Phyllobates terribilis
GAAGATTCAAAGAGAGCATGAGATGCAGCTCCTTTCATTCAGTCAGTAGCTTCAAACTTTTGGGACGTTTTTAATGGCCCAAATCAATGAAATATTGCTAAATGCACAAACCGTAATATCTCCAACATTGCACGGTGCAATTCTGAAATTTTTTGCTTTTTCTGTTATCCTAGCATGATAAAGAAGATTCAAAGAGAGTGAGATGCCAGCTCCTTTCATTCAGTCAGTAGCTTCAAACATTTCTGGTGTATATGAAAAACATGTTTTTCAATGGCAAAAATGGAATATTGTAAAATGCCAACAAACAGTAATATCTCCACATTGCACGGTGCAATTCTGAAATTTTTAGCTTTTTCCTGTTATTCCTAGCATGATAAAGAAGATTCAAAGAGAGTGAGATGCCAGCTCCTTTCATTCAGTCAGTAGCTTCAAACATTTCTGGTATATGAAAAACATGTTTTTCAATGGCAAAAATCAATGAATATTGTAAATGCACAAACAGTAATAACTCCACATTGCACGGTGCAATTCTGAAATTTTTAGCTTTTTCCTGTTAATCCTAGCATGAATAAAGAAGATTCAAAGAGAGTGAGATGCCAGCTCCTTTCATTCAGTCAGTAGCTTCAAACATTTCTGGACGTTTTTCAATGGCAAAAATCAATGAATATTGTAAATGCACAAACAGTAATATCTCCACATTGCACGGTGCAATTCTGAAATTTTAGCTTTTTCCTGTTAATCCTAGCATGAAAAGAAGATTCAAAGAGAGTGAGATGCCAGCTCCTTTCATTCAGTCAGTAGCTCAACATTTCTGGACGTTTTTCAATGGCAAAAATCAATGAATATTGTAAATGCACAAACAGTAATATCTCCACATTGCACGGTGCAATTCTGAAATTTTTAGCTTTTTCTGTTAATCTAGCATGATAAAGAAGATTCAAAAGAGGAGTGAGATGCCAGCTCCTTTCATTCAGTCAGTAGCTTCAAACATTTCTGGACGTTTTTCAATGGCAAAAATCAATGAATATTGTAAATCCACAAACAGTAATATCTCCACATTGCACCGGTGCAATTCTGAAATTTTTAGCTTTTTCCTGTTAATCTAGCATGATAAAGAAGATTCAAAGAGAATGAGATGCCCAGCTCCTTTCATTCAGTCAGTAGCTTCAAACATTTCTGGTATATGAAAAACATGTTTTTCAATGGCAAAAATCAATGAATATTGTAAATGCACAAACAGTAATATCTCCACATTGCACGGTGCAATTCTGAAATTTTTAGCTTTTTCCTGTTAATCCTAGCATGATAAAGAGATTCAAAGAGAGTGAGATGCCAGCTCCTTTCATTCAGTCAGTAGCTTCAAACATTTCTGGACGTTTTTCAAATGGCAAAAATCAATGAATATTGTAAATGCACAAACAGTAATATCTCCACATTGCACGGTGCAATTCTGAAATTTTTGCTTTTTCCTGTTAATCCTAGCATGATAAAGAAGATTCAAAGAGAGTGAGATGCCAGCTCCTTTCATTCAGTCAGTAGCTTCAAACATTTCTGGACGTTTTTCAATGGCAAAAATCAATGAATATTGTAAATGCACAAACAGTAATATCTCCACATTGCACGGTGCAATTCTGAAATTTTAGCTTTTTCCTGTTAATCCTAGCATGATAAAGAAGATCATTCAGTCAGTAGCTTCAAACATTTCTGGTATATGAAAAACATGTTTTTCAATGGCAAAAATCAATGAATATTGTAAATGCACAAACAGTAATATCTCCACATTGCACGGTGCAATTCTGAAATTTTTAGCTTTTTCCTGTTAATCCTAGCATGATAAAGAAGATTCAAAGAGAGTGAGATGCCAGCTCCTTTCATTCAGTCAGTAGCTTCAAACATTTCTGGTATATGAAAAACATGTTTTTCAATGGCAAAAATCAATGAATATTGTAAATGCACAAACAGTAATATCTCCACATTGCACGGTGCAATTCTGAAATTTTTAGCTTTTTCCTGTTAATCCTAGCATGATAAAGAAGATTCAAAGAGAGTGAGATGCCAGCTCCTTTCATTCAGTCAGTAGCTTCAAACATTTCTGGTAATGAAAAAACGTTTTTCAATGGCAAAAATCAATGAATATTGTAAATGCACAAACAGTAATATCTCCACATTGCACGGTGCAATTCTGAAATTTTTAGCTTTTTCCTGTTAATCCTAGCATGATAAAGAAGATTCAAAGAGAGTGAGATGCCAGCTCCTTTCATTCAGTCAGTAGCTTCAAACATTTCTGGTATATGAAAAACATGTTTTTCAATGGCAAAAATCAATGAATATTGTAAATGCACAAACAGTAATATCTCCACATTGCACGGTGCAATTCTGAAATTTTTAGCTTTTTCCTGTTAATCCTAGCATGATAAAGAAGATTCAAAGAGAGTGAGATGCCAGCTCCTTTCATTCAGTCAGTAGCTTCAAACATTTCTGGTATATGAAAAACATGTTTTTCAATGGCAAAAATCAATGAATATTGTAAATGCACAAACAGTAATATCTCCACATTGCACGGTGCAATTCTGAAATTTTTAGCTTTTTCCTGTTAATCCTAGCATGATAAAGAAGATTCAAAGAGAGTGAGATGCCAGCTCCTTTCATTCAGTCAGTAGCTTCAAACATTTCTGGTATATGAAAAACATGTTTTTCAATGGCAAAAATCAATGAATATTGTAAATGCACAAACAGTAATATCTCCACATTGCACGGTGCAATTCTGAAATTTTTAGCTTTTTCCTGTTAATCCTAGCATGATAAAGAAGATTCAAAGAGAGTGAGATGCCAGCTCCTTTCATTCAGTCAGTAGCTTCAAACATTTCTGGACGTTTTTCAATGGCAAAAATCAATGAATATTGTAAATGCACAAACAGTAATATCTCCACATTGCACGGTGCAATTCTGAAATTTTAGCTTTTTCCTGTTAATCCTAGCATGATAAAGAAGATTCAAAGAGAGTGAGATGCCAGCTCCTTTCATTCAGTCAGTAGCTTCAAACATTTCTGGTATATGAAAAACATGTTTTTCAATGGCAAAAATCAATGAATATTGTAAATGCACAAACAGTAATATCTCCACATTGCACGGTGCAATTCTGAAATTTTTAGCTTTTTCCTGTTAATCCTAGCATGATAAAGAAGATTCAAAGAGAGTGAGATGCCAGCTCCTTTCATTCAGTCAGTAGCTTCAAACATTTCTGGTATATGAAAAACATGTTTTTCAATGGCAAAAATCAATGAATATTGTAAATGCACAAACAGTAATATCTCCACATTGCACGGTGCAATTCTGAAATTTTTAGCTTTTTCCTGTTAATCCTAGCATGATAAAGAAGATTCAAAGAGAGTGAGATGCCAGCTCCTTTCATTCAGTCAGTAGCTTCAAACATTTCTGGACGTTTTTCAATGGCAAAAATCAATGAATATTGTAAATGCACAAACAGTAATATCTCCACATTGCACGGTGCAATTCTGAAATTTTTTGCTTTTTCCTGTTAATCCTAGCATGATAAAGAAGATTCAAAGAGAGTGAGATGCCAGCTCCTTTCATTCAGTCAGTAGCTTCAAACATTTCTGGTATATGAAAAACATGTTTTTCAATGGCAAAAATCAATGAATATTGTAAATGCACAAACAGTAATATCTCCACATTGCACGGTGCAATTCTGAAATTTTTAGCTTTTTCCTGTTAATCCTAGCATGATAAAGAAGATTCAAAGAGAGTGAGATGCCAGCTCCTTTCATTCAGTCAGTAGCTTCAAACATTTCTGGTATATGAAAAACATGTTTTTCAATGGCAAAAATCAATGAATATTGTAAATGCACAAACAGTAATATCTCCACATTGCACGGTGCAATTCTGAAATTTTTAGCTTTTTCCTGTTAATCCTAGCATGATAAAGAAGATTCAAAGAGAGTGAGATGCCAGCTCCTTTCATTCAGTCAGTAGCTTCAAACATTTCTGGTATATGAAAAACATGTTTTTCAATGGCAAAAATCAATGAATATTGTAAATGCACAAACAGTAATATCTCCACATTGCACGGTGCAATTCTGAAATTTTTAGCTTTTTCCTGTTAATCCTAGCATGATAAAGAAGATTCAAAGAGAGTGAGATGCCAGCTCCTTTCATTCAGTCAGTAGCTTCAAACATTTCTGGTATATGAAAAACATGTTTTTCAATGGCAAAAATCAATGAATATTGTAAATGCACAAACAGTAATATCTCCACATTGCACGGTGCAATTCTGAAATTTTTAGCTTTTTCCTGTTAATCCTAGCATGATAAAGAAGATTCAAAGAGAGTGAGATGCCAGCTCCTTTCATTCAGTCAGTAGCTTCAAACATTTCTGGTATATGAAAAACATGTTTTTCAATGGCAAAAATCAATGAATATTGTAAATGCACAAACAGTAATATCTCCACATTGCACGGTGCAATTCTGAAATTTTTAGCTTTTTCCTGTTAATCCTAGCATGATAAAGAAGATTCAAAGAGAGTGAGATGCCAGCTCCTTTCATTCAGTCAGTAGCTTCAAACATTTCTGGACGTTTTTCAATGGCAAAAATCAATGAATATTGTAAATGCACAAACAGTAATATCTCCACATTGCACGGTGCAATTCTGAAATTTTTAGCTTTTTCCTGTTAATCCTAGCATGATAAAGAAGATTCAAAGAGAGTGAGATGCCAGCTCCTTTCATTCAGTCAGTAGCTTCAAACATTTCTGGTATATGAAAAACATGTTTTTCAATGGCAAAAATCAATGAATATTGTAAATGCACAAACAGTAATATCTCCACATTGCACGGTGCAATTCTGAAATTTTTAGCTTTTTCCTGTTAATCCTAGCATGATAAAGAAGATTCAAAGAGAGTGAGATGCCAGCTCCTTTCATTCAGTCAGTAGCTTCAAACATTTCTGGACGTTTTTCAATGGCAAAAATCAATGAATATTGTAAATGCACAAACAGTAATATCTCCACATTGCACGGTGCAATTCTGAAATTTTTAGCTTTTTCCTGTTAATCCTAGCATGATAAAGAAGATTCAAAGAGAGTGAGATGCCAGCTCCTTTCATTCAGTCAGTAGCTTCAAACATTTCTGGTATATGAAAAACATGTTTTTCAATGGCAAAAATCAATGAATATTGTAAATGCACAAACAGTAATATCTCCACATTGCACGGTGCAATTCTGAAATTTTTAGCTTTTTCCTGTTAATCCTAGCATGATAAAGAAGATTCAAAGAGAGTGAGATGCCAGCTCCTTTCATTCAGTCAGTAGCTTCAAACATTTCTGGTATATGAAAAACATGTTTTTCAATGGCAAAAATCAATGAATATTGTAAATGCACAAACAGTAATATCTCCACATTGCACGGTGCAATTCTGAAATTTTTAGCTTTTTCCTGTTAATCCTAGCATGATAAAGAAGATTCAAAGAGAGTGAGATGCCAGCTCCTTTCATTCAGTCAGTAGCTTCAAACATTTCTGGACGTTTTTCAATGGCAAAAATCAATGAATATTGTAAATGCACAAACAGTAATATCTCCACATTGCACGGTGCAATTCTGAAATTTTTAGCTTTTTCCTGTTAATCCTAGCATGATAAAGAAGATTCAAAGAGAGTGAGATGCCAGCTCCTTTCATTCAGTCAGTAGCTTCAAACATTTCTGGACGTTTTTCAATGGCAAAAATCAATGAATATTGTAAATGCACAAACAGTAATATCTCCACATTGCACGGTGCAATTCTGAAATTTTTAGCTTTTTCCTGTTAATCCTAGCATGATAAAGAAGATTCAAAGAGAGTGAGATGCCAGCTCCTTTCATTCAGTCAGTAGCTTCAAACATTTCTGGACGTTTTTCAATGGCAAAAATCAATGAATATTGTAAATGCACAAACAGTAATATCTCCACATTGCACGGTGCAATTCTGAAATTTTTAGCTTTTTCCTGTTAATCCTAGCATGATAAAGAAGATTCAAAGAGAGTGAGATGCCAGCTCCTTTCATTCAGTCAGTAGCTTCAAACATTTCTGGTATATGAAAAACATGTTTTTCAATGGCAAAAATCAATGAATATTGTAAATGCACAAACAGTAATATCTCCACATTGCACGGTGCAATTCTGAAATTTTTAGCTTTTTCCTGTTAATCCTAGCATGATAAAGAAGATTCAAAGAGAGTGAGATGCCAGCTCCTTTCATTCAGTCAGTAGCTTCAAACATTTCTGGACGTTTTTCAATGGCAAAAATCAATGAATATTGTAAATGCACAAACAGTAATATCTCCACATTGCACGGTGCAATTCTGAAATTTTTAGCTTTTTCCTGTTAATCCTAGCATGATAAAGAAGATTCAAAGAGAGTGAGATGCCAGCTCCTTTCATTCAGTCAGTAGCTTCAAACATTTCTGGTATATGAAAAACATGTTTTTCAATGGCAAAAATCAATGAATATTGTAAATGCACAAACAGTAATATCTCCACATTGCACGGTGCAATTCTGAAATTTTTTGCTTTTTCCTGTTAATCCTAGCATGATAAAGAAGATTCAAAGAGAGTGAGATGCCAGCTCCTTTCATTCAGTCAGTAGCTTCAAACATTTCTGGTATATGAAAAACATGTTTTTCAATGGCAAAAATCAATGAATATTGTAAATGCACAAACAGTAATATCTCCACATTGCACGGTGCAATTCTGAAATTTTTAGCTTTTTCCTGTTAATCCTAGCATGATAAAGAAGATTCAAAGAGAGTGAGATGCCAGCTCCTTTCATTCAGTCAGTAGCTTCAAACATTTCTGGACGTTTTTCAATGGCAAAAATCAATGAATATTGTAAATGCACAAACAGTAATATCTCCACATTGCACGGTGCAATTCTGAAATTTTTAGCTTTTTCCTGTTAATCCTAGCATGATAAAGAAGATTCAAAGAGAGTGAGATGCCAGCTCCTTTCATTCAGTCAGTAGCTTCAAACATTTCTGGTATATGAAAAACATGTTTTTCAATGGCAAAAATCAATGAATATTGTAAATGCACAAACAGTAATATCTCCACATTGCACGGTGCAATTCTGAAATTTTTAGCTTTTTCCTGTTAATCCTAGCATGATAAAGAAGATTCAAAGAGAGTGAGATGCCAGCTCCTTTCATTCAGTCAGTAGCTTCAAACATTTCTGGACGTTTTTCAATGGCAAAAATCAATGAATATTGTAAATGCACAAACAGTAATATCTCCACATTGCACGGTGCAATTCTGAAATTTTTAGCTTTTTCCTGTTAATCCTAGCATGATAAAGAAGATTCAAAGAGAGTGAGATGCCAGCTCCTTTCATTCAGTCAGTAGCTTCAAACATTTCTGGTATATGAAAAACATGTTTTTCAATGGCAAAAATCAATGAATATTGTAAATGCACAAACAGTAATATCTCCACATTGCACGGTGCAATTCTGAAATTTTTTGCTTTTTCCTGTTAATCCTAGCATGATAAAGAAGATTCAAAGAGAGTGAGATGCCAGCTCCTTTCATTCAGTCAGTAGCTTCAAACATTTCTGGACGTTTTTCAATGGCAAAAATCAATGAATATTGTAAATGCACAAACAGTAATATCTCCACATTGCACGGTGCAATTCTGAAATTTTTAGCTTTTTCCTGTTAATCCTAGCATGATAAAGAAGATTCAAAGAGAGTGAGATGCCAGCTCCTTTCATTCAGTCAGTAGCTTCAAACATTTCTGGTATATGAAAAACATGTTTTTCAATGGCAAAAATCAATGAATATTGTAAATGCACAAACAGTAATATCTCCACATTGCACGGTGCAATTCTGAAATTTTTAGCTTTTTCCTGCTAATCCTAGCATGATAAAGAAGATTCAAAGAGAGTGAGATGCCAGCTCCTTTCATTCAGTCAGTAGCTTCAAACATTTCTGGACGTTTTTCAATGGCAAAAATCAAAGAATATTGTAAATGCACAAACAGTAATATCTCCACATTGCACGGTGCAATTCTGAAATTTTTAGCTTTTTCCTGTTAATCCTAGCATGATAAAGAAGATTCAAAGAGAGTGAGATGCCAGCTCCTTTCATTCAGTCAGTAGCTTCAAACATTTCTGGACGTTTTTCAATGGCAAAAATCAATGAATATTGTAAATGCACAAACAGTAATATCTCCACATTGCACGGTGCAATTCTGAAATTTTTAGCTTTTTCCTGTTAATCCTAGCATGATAAAGAAGATTCAAAGAGAGTGAGATGCCAGCTCCTTTCATTCAGTCAGTAGCTTCAAACATTTCTGGTATATGAAAAACATGTTTTTCAATGGCAAAAATCAATGAATATTGTAAATGCACAAACAGTAATATCTCCACATTGCACGGTGCAATTCTGAAATTTTTAGCTTTTTCCTGTTAATCCTAGCATGATAAAGAAGATTCAAAGAGAGTGAGATGCCAGCTCCTTTCATTCAGTCAGTAGCTTCAAACATTTCTGGTATATGAAAAACATGTTTTTCAATGGCAAAAATCAATGAATATTGTAAATGCACAAACAGTAATATCTCCACATTGCACGGTGCAATTCTGAAATTTTTAGCTTTTTCCTGCTAATCCTAGCATGATAAAGAAGATTCAAAGAGAGTGAGATGCCAGCTCCTTTCATTCAGTCAGTAGCTTCAAACATTTCTGGTATATGAAAAACATGTTTTTCAATGGCAAAAATCAATGAATATTGTAAATGCACAAACAGTAATATCTCCACATTGCACGGTGCAATTCTGAAATTTTTTGCTTTTTCCTGCTAATCCTAGCATGATAAAGAAGATTCAAAGAGAGTGAGATGCCAGCTCCTTTCATTCAGTCAGTAGCTTCAAACATTTCTGGACGTTTTTCAATGGCAAAAATCAATGAATATTGTAAATGCACAAACAGTAATATCTCCACATTGCACGGTGCAATTCTGAAATTTTTTGCTTTTTCCTGTTAATCCTAGCATGATAAAGAAGATTCAAAGAGAGTGAGATGCCAGCTCCTTTCATTCAGTCAGTAGCTTCAAACATTTCTGGTATATGAAAAACATGTTTTTCAATGGCAAAAATCAATGAATATTGTAAATGCACAAACAGTAATATCTCCACATTGCACGGTGCAATTCTGAAATTTTTAGCTTTTTCCTGTTAATCCTAGCATGATAAAGAAGATTCAAAGAGAGTGAGATGCCAGCTCCTTTCATTCAGTCAGTAGCTTCAAACATTTCTGGACGTTTTTCAATGGCAAAAATCAATGAATATTGTAAATGCACAAACAGTAATATCTCCACATTGCACGGTGCAATTCTGAAATTTTTAGCTTTTTCCTGTTAATCCTAGCATGATAAAGAAGATTCAAAGAGAGTGAGATGCCAGCTCCTTTCATTCAGTCAGTAGCTTCAAACATTTCTGGTATATGAAAAACATGTTTTTCAATGGCAAAAATCAATGAATATTGTAAATGCACAAACAGTAATATCTCCACATTGCACGGTGCAATTCTGAAATTTTTTGCTTTTTCCTGTTAATCCTAGCATGATAAAGAAGATTCAAAGAGAGTGAGATGCCAGCTCCTTTCATTCAGTCAGTAGCTTCAAACATTTCTGGACGTTTTTCAATGGCAAAAATCAATGAATATTGTAAATGCACAAACAGTAATATCTCCACATTGCACGGTGCAATTCTGAAATTTTTAGCTTTTTCCTGTTAATCCTAGCATGATAAAGAAGATTCAAAGAGAGTGAGATGCCAGCTCCTTTCATTCAGTCAGTAGCTTCAAACATTTCTGGTATATGAAAAACATGTTTTTCAATGGCAAAAATCAATGAATATTGTAAATGCACAAACAGTAATATCTCCACATTGCACGGTGCAATTCTGAAATTTTTAGCTTTTTCCTGCTAATCCTAGCATGATAAAGAAGATTCAAAGAGAGTGAGATGCCAGCTCCTTTCATTCAGTCAGTAGCTTCAAACATTTCTGGACGTTTTTCAATGGCAAAAATCAAAGAATATTGTAAATGCACAAACAGTAATATCTCCACATTGCACGGTGCAATTCTGAAATTTTTAGCTTTTTCCTGTTAATCCTAGCATGATAAAGAAGATTCAAAGAGAGTGAGATGCCAGCTCCTTTCATTCAGTCAGTAGCTTCAAACATTTCTGGACGTTTTTCAATGGCAAAAATCAATGAATATTGTAAATGCACAAACAGTAATATCTCCACATTGCACGGTGCAATTCTGAAATTTTTAGCTTTTTCCTGTTAATCCTAGCATGATAAAGAAGATTCAAAGAGAGTGAGATGCCAGCTCCTTTCATTCAGTCAGTAGCTTCAAACATTTCTGGTATATGAAAAACATGTTTTTCAATGGCAAAAATCAATGAATATTGTAAATGCACAAACAGTAATATCTCCACATTGCACGGTGCAATTCTGAAATTTTTAGCTTTTTCCTGTTAATCCTAGCATGATAAAGAAGATTCAAAGAGAGTGAGATGCCAGCTCCTTTCATTCAGTCAGTAGCTTCAAACATTTCTGGTATATGAAAAACATGTTTTTCAATGGCAAAAATCAATGAATATTGTAAATGCACAAACAGTAATATCTCCACATTGCACGGTGCAATTCTGAAATTTTTAGCTTTTTCCTGCTAATCCTAGCATGATAAAGAAGATTCAAAGAGAGTGAGATGCCAGCTCCTTTCATTCAGTCAGTAGCTTCAAACATTTCTGGTATATGAAAAACATGTTTTTCAATGGCAAAAATCAATGAATATTGTAAATGCACAAACAGTAATATCTCCACATTGCACGGTGCAATTCTGAAATTTTTTGCTTTTTCCTGCTAATCCTAGCATGATAAAGAAGATTCAAAGAGAGTGAGATGCCAGCTCCTTTCATTCAGTCAGTAGCTTCAAACATTTCTGGACGTTTTTCAATGGCAAAAATCAATGAATATTGTAAATGCACAAACAGTAATATCTCCACATTGCACGGTGCAATTCTGAAATTTTTTGCTTTTTCCTGTTAATCCTAGCATGATAAAGAAGATTCAAAGAGAGTGAGATGCCAGCTCCTTTCATTCAGTCAGTAGCTTCAAACATTTCTGGTATATGAAAAACATGTTTTTCAATGGCAAAAATCAATGAATATTGTAAATGCACAAACAGTAATATCTCCACATTGCACGGTGCAATTCTGAAATTTTTAGCTTTTTCCTGTTAATCCTAGCATGATAAAGAAGATTCAAAGAGAGTGAGATGCCAGCTCCTTTCATTCAGTCAGTAGCTTCAAACATTTCTGGACGTTTTTCAATGGCAAAAATCAATGAATATTGTAAATGCACAAACAGTAATATCTCCACATTGCACGGTGCAATTCTGAAATTTTTAGCTTTTTCCTGTTAATCCTAGCATGATAAAGAAGATTCAAAGAGAGTGAGATGCCAGCTCCTTTCATTCAGTCAGTAGCTTCAAACATTTCTGGTATATGAAAAACATGTTTTTCAATGGCAAAAATCAATGAATATTGTAAATGCACAAACAGTAATATCTCCACATTGCACGGTGCAATTCTGAAATTTTTAGCTTTTTCCTGTTAATCCTAGCATGATAAAGAAGATTCAAAGAGAGTGAGATGCCAGCTCCTTTCATTCAGTCAGTAGCTTCAAACATTTCTGGACGTTTTTCAATGGCAAAAATCAATGAATATTGTAAATGCACAAACAGTAATATCTCCACATTGCACGGTGCAATTCTGAAATTTTTAGCTTTTTCCTGTTAATCCTAGCATGATAAAGAAGATTCAAAGAGAGTGAGATGCCAGCTCCTTTCATTCAGTCAGTAGCTTCAAACATTTCTGGTATATGAAAAACATGTTTTTCAATGGCAAAAATCAATGAATATTGTAAATGCACAAACAGTAATATCTCCACATTGCACGGTGCAATTCTGAAATTTTTAGCTTTTTCCTGTTAATCCTAGCATGATAAAGAAGATTCAAAGAGAGTGAGATGCCAGCTCCTTTCATTCAGTCAGTAGCTTCAAACATTTCTGGTATATGAAAAACATGTTTTTCAATGGCAAAAATCAATGAATATTGTAAATGCACAAACAGTAATATCTCCACATTGCACGGTGCAATTCTGAAATTTTTTGCTTTTTCCTGTTAATCCTAGCATGATAAAGAAGATTCAAAGAGAGTGAGATGCCAGCTCCTTTCATTCAGTCAGTAGCTTCAAACATTTCTGGACGTTTTTCAATGGCAAAAATCAATGAATATTGTAAATGCACAAACAGTAATATCTCCACATTGCACGGTGCAATTCTGAAATTTTTAGCTTTTTCCTGTTAATCCTAGCATGATAAAGAAGATTCAAAGAGAGTGAGATGCCAGCTCCTTTCATTCAGTCAGTAGCTTCAAACATTTCTGGTATATGAAAAACATGTTTTTCAATGGCAAAAATCAATGAATATTGTAAATGCACAAACAGTAATATCTCCACATTGCACGGTGCAATTCTGAAATTTTTAGCTTTTTCCTGTTAATCCTAGCATGATAAAGAAGATTCAAAGAGAGTGAGATGCCAGCTCCTTTCATTCAGTCAGTAGCTTCAAACATTTCTGGTATATGAAAAACATGTTTTTCAATGGCAAAAATCAATGAATATTGTAAATGCACAAACAGTAATATCTCCACATTGCACGGTGCAATTCTGAAATTTTTAGCTTTTTCCTGCTAATCCTAGCATGATAAAGAAGATTCAAAGAGAGTGAGATGCCAGCTCCTTTCATTCAGTCAGTAGCTTCAAACATTTCTGGTATATGAAAAACATGTTTTTCAATGGCAAAAATCAATGAATATTGTAAATGCACAAACAGTAATATCTCCACATTGCACGGTGCAATTCTGAAATTTTTAGCTTTTTCCTGTTAATCCTAGCATGATAAAGAAGATTCAAAGAGAGTGAGATGCCAGCTCCTTTCATTCAGTCAGTAGCTTCAAACATTTCTGGACGTTTTTCAATGGCAAAAATCAATGAATATTGTAAATGCACAAACAGTAATATCTCCACATTGCACGGTGCAATTCTGAAATTTTTAGCTTTTTCCTGTTAATCCTAGCATGATAAAGAAGATTCAAAGAGAGTGAGATGCCAGCTCCTTTCATTCAGTCAGTAGCTTCAAACATTTCTGGTATATGAAAAACATGTTTTTCAATGGCAAAAATCAATGAATATTGTAAATGCACAAACAGTAATATCTCCACATTGCACGGTGCAATTCTGAAATTTTTTGCTTTTTCCTGTTAATCCTAGCATGATAAAGAAGATTCAAAGAGAGTGAGATGCCAGCTCCTTTCATTCAGTCAGTAGCTTCAAACATTTCTGGTATATGAAAAACATGTTTTTCAATGGCAAAAATCAATGAATATTGTAAATGCACAAACAGTAATATCTCCACATTGCACGGTGCAATTCTGAAATTTTTAGCTTTTTCCTGTTAATCCTAGCATGATAAAGAAGATTCAAAGAGAGTGAGATGCCAGCTCCTTTCATTCAGTCAGTAGCTTCAAACATTTCTGGTATATGAAAAACATGTTTTTCAATGGCAAAAATCAATGAATATTGTAAATGCACAAACAGTAATATCTCCACATTGCACGGTGCAATTCTGAAATTTTTAGCTTTTTCCTGTTAATCCTAGCATGATAAAGAAGATTCAAAGAGAGTGAGATGCCAGCTCCTTTCATTCAGTCAGTAGCTTCAAACATTTCTGGTATATGAAAAACATGTTTTTCAATGGCAAAAATCAATGAATATTGTAAATGCACAAACAGTAATATCTCCACATTGCACGGTGCAATTCTGAAATTTTTAGCTTTTTCCTGTTAATCCTAGCATGATAAAGAAGATTCAAAGAGAGTGAGATGCCAGCTCCTTTCATTCAGTCAGTAGCTTCAAACATTTCTGGTATATGAAAAACATGTTTTTCAATGGCAAAAATCAATGAATATTGTAAATGCACAAACAGTAATATCTCCACATTGCATGGTGCAATTCTGAAATTTTTAGCTTTTTCCTGTTAATCCTAGCATGATAAAGAAGATTCAAAGAGAGTGAGATGCCAGCTCCTTTCATTCAGTCAGTAGCTTCAAACATTTCTGGTATATGAAAAACATGTTTTTCAATGGCAAAAATCAATGAATATTGTAAATGCACAAACAGTAATATCTCCACATTGCACGGTGCAATTCTGAAATTTTTAGCTTTTTCCTGTTAATCCTAGCATGATAAAGAAGATTCAAAGAGAGTGAGATGGGGGGAGTGGCCTGAGCACAGGACGAGATGGCAGCTTGATCCTGAGCTCCCTGAGGGCTAAAACTACAAAGCGACTATAAAAGCAACTTAAGAAGATTTACTCGATCAATTCTTACATGGATTAACTCCCTAAAGCTTAAGGATCATCTGGATACTGAAAAGACTCTCCCTGACCCGTTATTCTGGGAGATATTTCGTTTGGAAGCAGTGAGGTGCGCCCTTGATTTCATGCCAGTCGTGGGTATTGTGACATAGACCTGCAGGCTTGCAGGTCTGTGTGTCTCTGCAAGGGGACCCTCCCTACTCCCTTCCTCTGGACCTAGGAACACTGTTTATCGGGTGCTATCGGACAATTTGCAAAGGATTCATATTTTGAGGAAGGTGGCAGGGAGCCCTTAAAGCCTGCTCTGCTGTTGTGGGAGGCCGGTGGCTGCGGGACGAGCCGATTATATACTTCAGCTTTTACAGCCTGTGCTGGGAAGTAACAAGGACCGAGTCCTAACTAGACCCACGGGACCCTGTAGCCCTGAAAACGGCCCCACTGTACTGGACCACCAGCCTGCAAGCTGTCCCTGCCTGCTATCCACCCCACTTCCAGCTGCGACCGGGGGTAAGACTCCTACAGAGATACCACCGCCCGGCGCTGTACCACCCTGCTACTAGCTGCGACCAGTGACAGGACTCCGGAAGTTAAAAACACCGGCCGGCACTTTCTGTGGAGGATCGCGGACCCCGGGGACCTTCCAGATCTACAATCAAGTAAGAAGATTGTGAGACCGGAGCCCTGAGAAGTCCAGCACACGGACGCCAAGCTACGGGACCTTCCTGCTTCAGGACGCCGGCAGCAGCCCGAAGACCCGGCCCTGCTCACAGCTGACGCGGCTACACGGAGGAGCGGATCTGTAGATATCATCTAAAAAGGCCGCGCGGTCCCGCTGCTGTGGTGACGGAGACCGCGTGATAATTTGTCCCCCTCCACGGTCCTGCAACCTAAAGAGTGGACACTGAGACCGGGGACTTAGGTGAACCAATAGGACTCTGTCCCCTGAAGATTGACCCCTTCTATCAAGCCACAGGACTCTCCCTGGCTGGAGACGCCGGCGGCCGCCAGGCAACCCGTCCCTGCTCCCAGCTGAAGTAGCTCTACGGAACATCGGACCGGACCTACAGGACCCCGCACCTTGGAGAAGTGGCACTGCTCCTCCGGACCAAACCTCCTGCCTCTACGGGACAAGACCCCTAAATCTAGCTGAGGACCGGGACCCCAAGCCTGAACGACGCGGAGACCGGGAGCCGGAGCGGGACTGCATACTTCAAAGTAAGGTGAGCTAAACCCAGGCTGACGCCCGGGCTCTTACCTAACTTCTGGGGACCCGTCCTTTAAAATCCCGGGGCTGCTCCGGTAGTAGCGGTGTCTCTCCCTCCTGCAGCGGCGCCGATCTGTCCCCTTCTCCCTTCAGCTGTCTGCCACCGATGGTTCCTGCGGCCGGGCTCCTTACTTCCTGTGCGGCTGTTACCTGTTTCCTGGGGCTGTTCCTAGAGTGACGGTGCCCCTCCGCTGCAAAGGACCCGCTCTGCTCCACCCCCTCCTTGTTTGACGGACACCGCCGGTGTTCACAGCCCACATTCCTATAACCCCGGGTCTATTATAGCGGCGGCGGTTTTCCTCTCCTGCTGCTGGGGGGGCCGCTCTGATGTCTCTGATGTCCCTGATCCTAAACTGACAGGAGCCACCGGTACTTACAGTCCGCCTCATTCCTCCCCGCTGTGCCGCTCTGCTGCTGACTCTGCTGAATCTGTGACTCTGGTGCCTGGCTCCGCAGACCCCTGTGGGTTGATTCCCCTACCTGCTGCAACATTGCTAAATCTTGTATGCTGCCGATATTTGAGCCCTACAGACTTCTATGACAGCTGTGCTCCGTGTCCATAGCACTGAATTTCCACTGGCACATTTAAAACTCCCGCCCCTATCTGTATCATTGCTCTGCTCTGCTGTCCAAGGTGCTGATCTTACATTATTCAGATTCTCCTGCCTTCTGTTGCGGCGTTACTCTGCACTGCTGTCCATGGTGCTGATTTGAACTGCTGTCCATGGTGCTGAACTTATATTAGTCTGTACTGCTGTCCATGGTGCTGAACTTATACCAATCAATTTCTCCTGCCTCCTGCTGCAGCGTCGATCTGAACTGCTGTCCATGGTGCTGATTCTATATTAATACTGATACGGAGGTTTATTAAACTCCAAACGGTGTAATATCATTTTGACTGCGAGACTTGACTCTGAGGGGAGGGGGGGGATAGGAGGATCTGTCTCTGCCCTCATATATATACCCTGTGACTACGCTACTTGATATATATATAACAGTTGGTGCCCATGGAACTCTACAGATTTGCAAGCCTCCATAATAATTAGTTTCATGTTAAGAACTATATGTGCCTTTTATTTTTATCCCTCAGGTCAATTTCAGATTGTAATTCATATTTTAAGGATTGCATTTTAGGGGGTACATAATTTTGCAGTTTTTAAGGGTATTGATTGTCTTTTGTTGGATTGATATTTGTTTAACGCAAATTTCTTCTAGCCATTGTTCCCAGTCATTTTGCAACCCTAAAGTTTTTTGTCCACCTTTCAACTATTTTTAGTGTCATTTTAGTGTTTTTCTATATATATATACCCATAGGTCTGATATTTTATAATGGCGGCTAATAAAAAAAATACCCAAAAGTCTTTGGAAGCTCCCCTTAAAACTAGTGCGGTTAGAGCGAAGTCCTCCCAACGCTTTTCATTTTCAAACCCATCAGAAGATGCTGTCAATACTGTCAGTCCACTTAAGTCCAGATCACCTCATAGAAATCCGGAAGACAGACAGAGTTCTAAAATAAGCTCTCCCACCAAAGAATCTTCTAAAAGTCTATTATCTCCAAAACCACAGAGAATTCCTGATGCTAAACCTGCCCCTTCTACCGTAGTTAAAGGAAAAAAAGTGGAAGAGATGGATATTTCCATCTCATCAAAGAGAAGGGACCCAGGAGCCTGGAGCAACAAGTATTCTTCATTGGCTACGAGTTCGGAGGAGGAATCCTCGGACACGTCTCCTAATCCTAGTCCAGATAAGAGACGTGCTAAAAAGGACTTTTCCCCTTCGTCCCCAGACCCTACGCTTAGTGTCCCGGTCAAAATGCCCATTTCACAAGAGTTGGGAAATACCGACCTTGGTTCATATCTGGACAATCTTTTAAAGACAATTGACAGAAATATGAAACTGGGCTTCGAGAAACAGGTAGACACCATGAAATCTACTTTGGAAGCTTTTGGTCTTAAATTGGAGGAAAACACTAAAAGACTTGAAACGGTGGAGGGAAGGGTAGAGTCTGTCTCTTCTGATAATCTAGAAATTAAATCTGAGCTTAAAAGACTCAGATTAAAAGTTGCGGATTTGGAGGATAGGAGTAGGAGAAATAATTTGAAAATTAGAGGCATATCTGAGGATGTTTCTCCCTCAGATGTCTTGGCTTTTGTCAAAGACTTATTTCACAAGACAATCCCATCCCTCTCTGAGCAGGATCTTATTATCGATAGGGCCCATCGCCTATTTCGTCCGACCTCCATCTCCTCGGATCTTCCTAGGGATGTAATAGTTAGGTTACATTTTTTCTCGACCAAAGAGAAAATCTTGAATTATATTAGGGAAAACAGGACTTTTCCAGAGCCTTTTTCGCACTTAAAAATCTTCTCAGATTTTTCCAAAGAAACCATGGATACAAGAAGGTCATACAAACTGACCACAGACAGACTGAGGGATATGAATATCCCGTATAGGTGGGGCTTTCCAGTAAAGTTGCTGATTTTCTTTAACCGGAAAACATTCACTCTTACAGATCCTGATGAAGGCCCTAAATTTTTTGACTTTATAAAAGACATTCCCTACAAAGTTACAAAGGCACCCCACCGCTGAAATGATAAACATTACTCCCTCGGGAGTCCCCTTTAAAAATAAACTCATTTTACCACCTCACCTAACATGCTATAATAAATTTATCAGTCTTCTTTACATTTAGCCTTCATGGTTTGTCCACATTTTTGTTTTCCCCCCAATCTGAGGGAGAACCTTTTCGGTGAAGGTTCCCTCAGGAGATTTTTTGATTCGTTTTTTCTTTTTCTTTGAATACTTGGTTATTGTTATTACTATCTTTGAATTAATATTAGAGATATTGTATTCCAGCTTTGATTGTCGGTTGATTTTTATTTTTTGGGAATTTGTTGGACCAACTGACCCCTCTCCTTGTGATTTACTTTGATTATTAACTTACCTATGCCTATCAAGATCATCACCTATAATGTAAGAGGCCTAAACAGTCCCAATAAGAGATTCTCCCTTTGGAAGGAATTGGGTCATCTTGGTGCTGATGTTGCGTGTCTTCAGGAGACAAGGTTTGCCGAGGGAAAACACCCTACCTTTACCCACAAACGCTACCCTCATATATTTGAATCCACTAGCGACCGGAAAAAAGCCGGTGTAGCTACAGTGATCAGAGATTCTGTCCCATTTGAGTTTTTAGATCAGCATAGAGATGTCAATGGAAGGTTCCATATATTGCTCTGTAAACTGAATAATCATGAGTGCACTGTTGTTAACCTATACGCCCCAAATAAAAAGCAAATACCCTTTTTGAATAAGGTTTTTAGAAAGGTTGAAGAGGTTAGGAGAGGCGAATTGATTTTTTTGGGAGACTTCAACATGGTCCCGGACGGGCATATGGACTCTTCCTCCCCCAGCCGTCATTTATACCCGACGCTAAATAACTGGCTTTATAAAAACGAACTATTTGATACATTTAGATGTCTGCAAACTACCTCCAAAGAATTCTCCCATTTTTCGGATGCGCACCAAACGGCCTCTAGAATAGACTTAATAATAACTGACGTTTTTTCTTTACCCAAATTCTCTAACGTATCTATAGGTCTTAGGTCTCTATCAGATCATGCCCCTACGTCATGTGAAATTCATATTGGTCCTCTTATTAAAAATGGATTTCTTTGGAAATGTAGATCTTCACTTATTCATAACCCCAAAAACAAAAAAATTATTGAAAAAGCTATTTCTGATTATTTTAGGGAGAATGATACCCCAGATTTATCTAATCCCTTCTCCAGCTGGTGCGCTCACAAGGCCGTCCTTCGTGGTGTACTAATGCAGATATCCTCATTTGAAAAAAAAGAAAAAAGATCAAAAATTAATTCTCTTCAAAAACTGATTAGGGAAAAAGAATTAGAGCAAATTAATCTTCCTTCCCCTTCCCCAATAATTCAAAAAGAACTCTCAAATTTAAGAGTAGAGCTAAAATCAGAAATTTCTTCCTCCTATGATGCAATTATTCGGAAATCAAAATTTAATTACTATGCGGCCCTAAATAAACCTACCCGCTTTATGGCCCGCCTAGTCAAATGTAAAAGAGCAATTAATAGAATAGATAAAATAAAAAACAATAGTGGAATAACGTTTTGCCACCCTAAAGATATAGTGAACCAGTTTGCAAATTTTTACAAAAAACTCTATAACATCAAAACTGATCCTCTAATTTCCCATCCTCACCCAGATGCAATCAACAAATTTTTATCCTCCATTAACCTACCGAAATTGAGCCCTCTGGATCACGAGTCATTGAATAAGCCTTTTTCTAACCTTGAAATTATTAACACAATAAAGCAACTTAAAGATTTCAAGGCTCCGGGTCCAGATGGGTTCATTAATGAGTATTATAAAACTTTTTGTGACCTACTTTCTTCCCCTCTCACGAAAATTTTCAATCATGCTTCCTCAATAAGCTCCTTCCCCTCAGAAATGCTGGAAGCCACCATTACCCTAATACCCAAGTCTAAGGATGAGAGAGATAATGTTAAAAATTATAGGCCCATTTCGCTAATTAACACTGATATTAAGATATATTCGAAAATTCTGGCCAATCGTTTATCGACTATTCTCCCATCTCTCATCAACGATGATCAGATTGGCTTCGTTGGTGGGAGGCAAGCAACTGATGGCTCTAGAAGACTTCTGAATATTATTAAGGTGATAAATACGGCGAAACTCCCAACTTCATTGCTTGCTTTAGACGCTGAAAAAGCTTTCGACAGGTTAAATTGGCTATACCTTAAACTCACCCTTATTAAATTCGGTTTTGATAACAAATTTCTCTCTTCAATTATGGCCCTCTATTCTAACCCCCAAGCAAAAATTTATGTTAACAATTATCTCTCAAATCCAATCCCTATCACAAATGGTACTAGACAGGGTTGCCCACTTTCCCCCCTTCTCTTTGTCCTGGCTATGGAGCCTTTGGCACAGAGGATTAGAGAAAACACTGACATTAGGGGGATTTCTACCCCATCTCGAGAATTTAAAATTGGCCTCTTTGCAGATGATGTTATGCTTTCCTTGCTGGACCCAGTAAATTCGGTTGCGGAGGTTTCAAAGGTTCTAGAACTATTCTCTCAGATTTCTTATTTTAAAATTAACAATGAGAAGTCTAAACTTTTGAATATTAATCTGGACCGTCAGACGAGAGAGGTTTTACACTCAAGATTTTCCTTTGGTCTGGCTAAACGCAATCTGACTTATTTGGGGATCAGTATTGGTAAATCTATTAATTCAACAATCTCTGACAATCTGGTTCGGATTGATGACATCGTCCGGGGAGATTTGATGGATTTTATGAAAAGAGATTTGTCGTGGTGGGGTAGAGTCCTCTCTATCAAGATGTTTGTTCTTCCCAAAATTTTGTATTTTTTCCGCAACCTACCTTTATCTATTTCCCATATCTTTATTCAAAAAATTCAAAATCAGATTAATTCTTATGTCTGGGATAATAAACGTGCGAGGATATCTGCTGATATATTGTACAAGAATAAAAGTAACGGAGGTCTGAGCCATCCTAATATTTCCGCTTACTATCTGGCAAACCTTATCAAACAGAGCAGTTACTGGTTTAATTCTGACAGCCCCCCAGCTTGGATGATTCTGGAGACCTTCTTAAATAACGGTTCTTCTCCTCGTGAATTGTTACTCAGGCATCTCTTTAGACAGTGTACTCATGATTCTTCCCACCCTATTTTCCAGGCGATCATTGACGCCTGGAAAAAAATCACCAAAAAAAAGAAAAAGAATCCTTTAAGAGATTCTGATATGGATAAGCTTTCCCTTGTCAAAAAATTTCCAATTGGTTTTGTTGCTGATCTGTATAACTCTTCCATTCCAGATCAATGGGACATTAAAGGGTTAAGGAAAATTGGAGACTTGTATGAAGCTTCTGTCTTTATCCCTTTCCAAATTCTTAAGAAAAGATTCAATTTGCCTTTTTCTGATTTCTTTTTATACTCTCATTTAAAGAGTATTATTCTGGAATTCATTTCTAGCAAATTTATCGTTTCCGAAATCTCGGTGAACCTGTTAAGTAACACATCCCATAAGATTTTTTGGAGCCTGAGACACCTATATAACAGCTTCAATAATGACCTCTCTTTCCAAAAACATCTTTACATGATTCGATGGGAAAAGGACCTAAAACTCAATTTCCAATCCGACCAATGGGAGAATGCTCTTCTTTTCTCACAAGCCTCTAATATATCTATGCCCTTACAAGAGGCCTACTTCAAAATTTTAACCAGATGGTACTACACTCCAATCAGGCTCCACTATATAAAGCCCAGCAACTCTCCCCTCTGTTGGAGGGAGTGCGGCCTCAGGGGAGATCTGTTACATCTCTTTTGGAGCTGCCCTAAAATCCGCAATCTATGGGCTCAGATCTCTTCTTTGGTAGATGATCTCTTGGGCAGACCACTAATATTGACCCCTCAAAGGGCTTTACTATCCTTGGATCTTGAATCATACAAGTCGTTTGAAAGATCTTTGGTGATTCATTTATTCTCAGTTTGTAAGAATACATTGGCTTTTTATTGGAGAAAGTCACATGTCCCCACTTTGGAGGACTTAGTTGATAAGATGAATCTCCATAGAATATTTGAACTCAGATTTGCCCTTATTAACAATAGTTTACTTAAATTTTCTAAGAAGTGGGATATTTGGTCCATTAAGTTCCCTCAATCATCTCATAATGCTGGAATATCTTAATAGGTGTTACATGTTTAGCTTATTAATATGTTTAATTTTGCTAATATGATAGTGGTGTGTGTTTAATTGTTCAAGTTATCTATTATCATGTTTATTATTTGACGAACAAATTTCTCCCACCTTCCCTGATTATTCCATTTCCGTTTGTTCCCTTTCCCTTCCCCTTCCTCGGAATTACCCCTTCCCACGAATATTCTTATTTCACTACTTTATGCTACGATTGTTATTCCCCTGTTAAACTGTTTATTAAAAATAAAAAAAAATATGGTAAAACAAAGAGAGTGAGATGCCAGCTCCTTTCATTCAGTCAGTAGCTTCAAACATTTCTGGTATATGAAAAACATGTTTTTCAATGGCAAAAATCAATGAATATTGTAAATGCACAAACAGTAATATCTCCACATTGCACGGTGCAATTCTGAAATTTTTAGCTTTTTCCTGTTAATCCTAGCATGATAAAGAAGATTCAAAGAGAGTGAGATGCCAGCTCCTTTCATTCAGTCAGTAGCTTCAAACATTTCTGGTATATGAAAAACATGTTTTTCAATGGCAAAAATCAATGAATATTGTAAATGCACAAACAGTAATATCTCCACATTGCACGGTGCAATTCTGAAATTTTTAGCTTTTTCCTGTTAATCCTAGCATGATAAAGAAGATTCAAAGAGAGTGAGATGCCAGCTCCTTTCATTCAGTCAGTAGCTTCAAACATTTCTGGTATATGAAAAACATGTTTTTCAATGGCAAAAATCAATGAATATTGTAAATGCACAAACAGTAATATCTCCACATTGCACGGTGCAATTCTGAAATTTTTAGCTTTTTCCTGTTAATCCTAGCATGATAAAGAAGATTCAAAGAGAGTGAGATGCCAGCTCCTTTCATTCAGTCAGTAGCTTCAAACATTTCTGGTATATGAAAAACATGTTTTTCAATGGCAAAAATCAATGAATATTGTAAATGCACAAACAGTAATATCTCCACATTGCACGGTGCAATTCTGAAATTTTTTGCTTTTTCCTGTTAATCCTAGCATGATAAAGAAGATTCAAAGAGAGTGAGATGCCAGCTCCTTTCATTCAGTCAGTAGCTTCAAACATTTCTGGACGTTTTTCAATGGCAAAAATCAATGAATATTGTAAATGCACAAACAGTAATATCTCCACATTGCACGGTGCAATTCTGAAATTTTTAGCTTTTTCCTGTTAATCCTAGCATGATAAAGAAGATTCAAAGAGAGTGAGATGCCAGCTCCTTTCATTCAGTCAGTAGCTTCAAACATTTCTGGTATATGAAAAACATGTTTTTCAATGGCAAAAATCAATGAATATTGTAAATGCACAAACAGTAATATCTCCACATTGCACGGTGCAATTCTGAAATTTTTTGCTTTTTCCTGCTATTCCTAGCATGATAAAGAAGATTCAAAGAGAGTGAGATGCCAGCTCCTTTCATTCAGTCAGTAGCTTCAAACATTTCTGGACGTTTTTCAATGGCAAAAATCAATGAATATTGTAAATGCACAAACAGTAATATCTCCACATTGCACGGTGCAATTCTGAAATTTTTTGCTTTTTCCTGTTAATCCTAGCATGATAAAGAAGATTCAAAGAGAGTGAGATGCCAGCTCCTTTCATTCAGTCAGTAGCTTCAAACATTTCTGGACGTTTTTCAATGGCAAAAATCAATGAATATTGTAAATGCACAAACAGTAATATCTCCACATTGCACGGTGCAATTCTGAAATTTTTTGCTTTTTCCTGTTAATCCTAGCATGATAAAGAAGATTCAAAGAGAGTGAGATGCCAGCTCCTTTCATTCAGTCAGTAGCTTCAAACATTTCTGGACGTTTTTCAATGGCAAAAATCAATGAATATTGTAAATGCACAAACAGTAATATCTCCACATTGCACGGTGCAATTCTGAAATTTTTAGCTTTTTCCTGTTAATCCTAGCATGATAAAGAAGATTCAAAGAGAGTGAGATGCCAGCTCCTTTCATTCAGTCAGTAGCTTCAAACATTTCTGGTATATGAAAAACATGTTTTTCAATGGCAAAAATCAATGAATATTGTAAATGCACAAACAGTAATATCTCCACATTGCACGGTGCAATTCTGAAATTTTTAGCTTTTTCCTGCTAATCCTAGCATGATAAAGAAGATTCAAAGAGAGTGAGATGCCAGCTCCTTTCATTCAGTCAGTAGCTTCAAACATTTCTGGACGTTTTTCAATGGCAAAAATCAATGAATATTGTAAATGCACAAACAGTAATATCTCCACATTGCACGGTGCAATTCTGAAATTTTTAGCTTTTTCCTGTTAATCCTAGCATGATAAAGAAGATTCAAAGAGAGTGAGATGCCAGCTCCTTTCATTCAGTCAGTAGCTTCAAACATTTCTGGACGTTTTTCAATGGCAAAAATCAATGAATATTGTAAATGCACAAACAGTAATATCTCCACATTGCACGGTGCAATTCTGAAATTTTTAGCTTTTTCCTGTTAATCCTAGCATGATAAAGAAGATTCAAAGAGAGTGAGATGCCAGCTCCTTTCATTCAGTCAGTAGCTTCAAACATTTCTGGTATATGAAAAACATGTTTTTCAATGGCAAAAATCAATGAATATTGTAAATGCACAAACAGTAATATCTCCACATTGCACGGTGCAATTCTGAAATTTTTAGCTTTTTCCTGTTAATCCTAGCATGATAAAGAAGATTCAAAGAGAGTGAGATGCCAGCTCCTTTCATTCAGTCAGTAGCTTCAAACATTTCTGGTATATGAAAAACATGTTTTTCAATGGCAAAAATCAATGAATATTGTAAATGCACAAACAGTAATATCTCCACATTGCACGGTGCAATTCTGAAATTTTTAGCTTTTTCCTGCTAATCCTAGCATGATAAAGAAGATTCAAAGAGAGTGAGATGCCAGCTCCTTTCATTCAGTCAGTAGCTTCAAACATTTCTGGTATATGAAAAACATGTTTTTCAATGGCAAAAATCAATGAATATTGTAAATGCACAAACAGTAATATCTCCACATTGCACGGTGCAATTCTGAAATTTTTTGCTTTTTCCTGCTAATCCTAGCATGATAAAGAAGATTCAAAGAGAGTGAGATGCCAGCTCCTTTCATTCAGTCAGTAGCTTCAAACATTTCTGGACGTTTTTCAATGGCAAAAATCAATGAATATTGTAAATGCACAAACAGTAATAAGGGGGGAGGATGGGTTGCAATTCTGAAATTTTTTGCTTTTTCCTGTTAATCCTAGCATGATAAAGAAGATTCAAAGAGAGTGAGATGCCAGCTCCTTTCATTCAGTCAGTAGCTTCAAACATTTCTGGTATATGAAAAACATGTTTTTCAATGGCAAAAATCAATGAATATTGTAAATGCACAAACAGTAATATCTCCACATTGCACGGTGCAATTCTGAAATTTTTAGCTTTTTCCTGTTAATCCTAGCATGATAAAGAAGATTCAAAGAGAGTGAGATGCCAGCTCCTTTCATTCAGTCAGTAGCTTCAAACATTTCTGGACGTTTTTCAATGGCAAAAATCAATGAATATTGTAAATGCACAAACAGTAATATCTCCACATTGCACGGTGCAATTCTGAAATTTTTAGCTTTTTCCTGTTAATCCTAGCATGATAAAGAAGATTCAAAGAGAGTGAGATGCCAGCTCCTTTCATTCAGTCAGTAGCTTCAAACATTTCTGGTATATGAAAAACATGTTTTTCAATGGCAAAAATCAATGAATATTGTAAATGCACAAACAGTAATATCTCCACATTGCACGGTGCAATTCTGAAATTTTTAGCTTTTTCCTGTTAATCCTAGCATGATAAAGAAGATTCAAAGAGAGTGAGATGCCAGCTCCTTTCATTCAGTCAGTAGCTTCAAACATTTCTGGACGTTTTTCAATGGCAAAAATCAATGAATATTGTAAATGCACAAACAGTAATATCTCCACATTGCACGGTGCAATTCTGAAATTTTTAGCTTTTTTCTGTTAATCCTAGCATGATAAAGAAGATTCAAAGAGAGTGAGATGCCAGCTCCTTTCATTCAGTCAGTAGCTTCAAACATTTCTGGTATATGAAAAACATGTTTTTCAATGGCAAAAATCAATGAATATTGTAAATGCACAAACAGTAATATCTCCACATTGCACGGTGCAATTCTGAAATTTTTAGCTTTTTCCTGTTAATCCTAGCATGATAAAGAAGATTCAAAGAGAGTGAGATGCCAGCTCCTTTCATTCAGTCAGTAGCTTCAAACATTTCTGGTATATGAAAAACATGTTTTTCAATGGCAAAAATCAATGAATATTGTAAATGCACAAACAGTAATATCTCCACATTGCACGGTGCAATTCTGAAATTTTTTGCTTTTTCCTGTTAATCCTAGCATGATAAAGAAGATTCAAAGAGAGTGAGATGCCAGCTCCTTTCATTCAGTCAGTAGCTTCAAACATTTCTGGACGTTTTTCAATGGCAAAAATCAATGAATATTGTAAATGCACAAACAGTAATATCTCCACATTGCACGGTGCAATTCTGAAATTTTTAGCTTTTTCCTGTTAATCCTAGCATGATAAAGAAGATTCAAAGAGAGTGAGATGCCAGCTCCTTTCATTCAGTCAGTAGCTTCAAACATTTCTGGTATATGAAAAACATGTTTTTCAATGGCAAAAATCAATGAATATTGTAAATGCACAAACAGTAATATCTCCACATTGCACGGTGCAATTCTGAAATTTTTAGCTTTTTCCTGTTAATCCTAGCATGATAAAGAAGATTCAAAGAGAGTGAGATGCCAGCTCCTTTCATTCAGTCAGTAGCTTCAAACATTTCTGGTATATGAAAAACATGTTTTTCAATGGCAAAAATCAATGAATATTGTAAATGCACAAACAGTAATATCTCCACATTGCACGGTGCAATTCTGAAATTTTTAGCTTTTTCCTGCTAATCCTAGCATGATAAAGAAGATTCAAAGAGAGTGAGATGCCAGCTCCTTTCATTCAGTCAGTAGCTTCAAACATTTCTGGTATATGAAAAACATGTTTTTCAATGGCAAAAATCAATGAATATTGTAAATGCACAAACAGTAATATCTCCACATTGCACGGTGCAATTCTGAAATTTTTAGCTTTTTCCTGTTAATCCTAGCATGATAAAGAAGATTCAAAGAGAGTGAGATGCCAGCTCCTTTCATTCAGTCAGTAGCTTCAAACATTTCTGGACGTTTTTCAATGGCAAAAATCAATGAATATTGTAAATGCACAAACAGTAATATCTCCACATTGCACGGTGCAATTCTGAAATTTTTAGCTTTTTCCTGTTAATCCTAGCATGATAAAGAAGATTCAAAGAGAGTGAGATGCCAGCTCCTTTCATTCAGTCAGTAGCTTCAAACATTTCTGGTATATGAAAAACATGTTTTTCAATGGCAAAAATCAATGAATATTGTAAATGCACAAACAGTAATATCTCCACATTGCACGGTGCAATTCTGAAATTTTTTGCTTTTTCCTGTTAATCCTAGCATGATAAAGAAGATTCAAAGAGAGTGAGATGCCAGCTCCTTTCATTCAGTCAGTAGCTTCAAACATTTCTGGTATATGAAAAACATGTTTTTCAATGGCAAAAATCAATGAATATTGTAAATGCACAAACAGTAATATCTCCACATTGCACGGTGCAATTCTGAAATTTTTAGCTTTTTCCTGTTAATCCTAGCATGATAAAGAAGATTCAAAGAGAGTGAGATGCCAGCTCCTTTCATTCAGTCAGTAGCTTCAAACATTTCTGGTATATGAAAAACATGTTTTTCAATGGCAAAAATCAATGAATATTGTAAATGC
Organism: Phyllobates terribilis; assembly: GCF_046119375.1. Taxonomy (NCBI): domain Eukaryota; kingdom Metazoa; phylum Chordata; class Amphibia; order Anura; family Dendrobatidae; genus Phyllobates; species Phyllobates terribilis. Next base: position 28,392 of record NW_027369992.1, read on the forward strand.
ACAAACAGTAATATCTCCACATTGCACGGTGCAATTCTGAAATTTTTAGCTTTTTCCTGTTAATCCTAGCATGATAAAGAAGATTCAAAGAGAGTGAGATGCCAGCTCCTTTCATTCAGTCAGTAGCTTCAAACATTTCTGGTATATGAAAAACATGTTTTTCAATGGCAAAAATCAATGAATATTGTAAATGCACAAACAGTAATATCTCCACATTGCACGGTGCAATTCTGAAATTTTTAGCTTTTTCCTGTTAATCCTAGCATGATAAAGAAGATTCAAAGAGAGTGAGATGCCAGCTCCTTTCATTCAGTCAGTAGCTTCAAACATTTCTGGTATATGAAAAACATGTTTTTCAATGGCAAAAATCAATGAATATTGTAAATGCACAAACAGTAATATCTCCACATTGCATGGTGCAATTCTGAAATTTTTAGCTTTTTCCTGTTAATCCTAGCATGATAAAGAAGATTCAAAGAGAGTGAGATGCCAGCTCCTTTCATTCAGTCAGTAGCTTCAAACATTTCTGGTATATGAAAAACATGTTTTTCAATGGCAAAAATCAATGAATATTGTAAATGCACAAACAGTAATATCTCCACATTGCACGGTGCAATTCTGAAATTTTTAGCTTTTTCCTGTTAATCCTAGCATGATAAAGAAGATTCAAAGAGAGTGAGATGCCAGCTCCTTTCATTCAGTCAGTAGCTTCAAACATTTCTGGTATATGAAAAACATGTTTTTCAATGGCAAAAATCAATGAATATTGTAAATGCACAAACAGTAATATCTCCACATTGCACGGTGCAATTCTGAAATTTTTAGCTTTTTCCTGTTAATCCTAGCATGATAAAGAAGATTCAAAGAGAGTGAGATGCCAGCTCCTTTCATTCAGTCAGTAGCTTCAAACATTTCTGGTATATGAAAAACATGTTTTTCAATGGCAAAAATCAATGAATATTGTAAATGCACAAACAGTAATATCTCCACATTGCACGGTGCAATTCTGAAATTTTTAGCTTTTTCCTGTTAATCCTAGCATGATAAAGAAGATTCAAAGAGAGTGAGATGCCAGCTCCTTTCATTCAGTCAGTAGCTTCAAACATTTCTGGACGTTTATCAATAGCAAAAATCAATGAATATTGTAAATGCACAAACAGTAATATCTCCACATTGCACGGTGCAATTCTGAAATTTTTAGCTTTTTCCTGTTAATCCTAGCATGATAAAGAAGATTCAAAGAGAGTGAGATGCCAGCTCCTTTCATTCAGTCAGTAGCTTCAAACATTTCTGGTATATGAAAAACATGTTTTTCAATGGCAAAAATCAATGAATATTGTAAATGCACAAACAGTAATATCTCCACATTGCACGGTGCAATTCTGAAATTTTTAGCTTTTTCCTGTTAATCCTAGCATGATAAAGAAGATTCAAAGAGAGTGAGATGCCAGCTCCTTTCATTCAGTCAGTAGCTTCAAACATTTCTGGACGTTTTTCAATGGCAAAAATCAATGAATATTGTAAATGCACAAACAGTAATATCTCCACATTGCACGGTGCAATTCTGAAATTTTTAGCTTTTTCCTGTTAATCCTAGCATGATAAAGAAGATTCAAAGAGAGTGAGATGCCAGCTCCTTTCATTCAGTCAGTAGCTTCAAACATTTCTGGTATATGAAAAACATGTTTTTCAATGGCAAAAATCAATGAATATTGTAAATGCACAAACAGTAATATCTCCACATTGCACGGTGCAATTCTGAAATTTTTAGCTTTTTCCTGTTAATCCTAGCATGATAAAGAAGATTCAAAGAGAGTGAGATGCCAGCTCCTTTCATTCAGTCAGTAGCTTCAAACATTTCTGGTATATGAAAAACATGTTTTTCAATGGCAAAAATCAATGAATATTGTAAATGCACAAACAGTAATATCTCCACATTGCACGGTGCAATTCTGAAATTTTTTGCTTTTTCCTGTTAATCCTAGCATGATAAAGAAGATTCAAAGAGAGTGAGATGCCAGCTCCTTTCATTCAGTCAGTAGCTTCAAACATTTCTGGACGTTTTTCAATGGCAAAAATCAATGAATATTGTAAATGCACAAACAGTAATATCTCCACATTGCACGGTGCAATTCTGAAATTTTTAGCTTTTTCCTGTTAATCCTAGCATGATAAAGAAGATTCAAAGAGAGTGAGATGCCAGCTCCTTTCATTCAGTCAGTAGCTTCAAACATTTCTGGTATATGAAAAACATGTTTTTCAATGGCAAAAATCAATGAATATTGTAAATGCACAAACAGTAATATCTCCACATTGCACGGTGCAATTCTGAAATTTTTAGCTTTTTCCTGTTAATCCTAGCATGATAAAGAAGATTCAAAGAGAGTGAGATGCCAGCTCCTTTCATTCAGTCAGTAGCTTCAAACATTTCTGGTATATGAAAAACATGTTTTTCAATGGCAAAAATCAATGAATATTGTAAATGCACAAACAGTAATATCTCCACATTGCACGGTGCAATTCTGAAATTTTTAGCTTTTTCCTGCTAATCCTAGCATGATAAAGAAGATTCAAAGAGAGTGAGATGCCAGCTCCTTTCATTCAGTCAGTAGCTTCAAACATTTCTGGTATATGAAAAACATGTTTTTCAATGGCAAAAATCAATGAATATTGTAAATGCACAAACAGTAATATCTCCACATTGCACGGTGCAATTCTGAAATTTTTAGCTTTTTCCTGTTAATCCTAGCATGATAAAGAAGATTCAAAGAGAGTGAGATGCCAGCTCCTTTCATTCAGTCAGTAGCTTCAAACATTTCTGGACGTTTTTCAATGGCAAAAATCAATGAATATTGTAAATGCACAAACAGTAATATCTCCACATTGCACGGTGCAATTCTGAAATTTTTAGCTTTTTCCTGTTAATCCTAGCATGATAAAGAAGATTCAAAGAGAGTGAGATGCCAGCTCCTTTCATTCAGTCAGTAGCTTCAAACATTTCTGGTATATGAAAAACATGTTTTTCAATGGCAAAAATCAATGAATATTGTAAATGCACAAACAGTAATATCTCCACATTGCACGGTGCAATTCTGAAATTTTTTGCTTTTTCCTGTTAATCCTAGCATGATAAAGAAGATTCAAAGAGAGTGAGATGCCAGCTCCTTTCATTCAGTCAGTAGCTTCAAACATTTCTGGTATATGAAAAACATGTTTTTCAATGGCAAAAATCAATGAATATTGTAAATGCACAAACAGTAATATCTCCACATTGCACGGTGCAATTCTGAAATTTTTAGCTTTTTCCTGTTAATCCTAGCATGATAAAGAAGATTCAAAGAGAGTGAGATGCCAGCTCCTTTCATTCAGTCAGTAGCTTCAAACATTTCTGGTATATGAAAAACATGTTTTTCAATGGCAAAAATCAATGAATATTGTAAATGCACAAACAGTAATATCTCCACATTGCACGGTGCAATTCTGAAATTTTTAGCTTTTTCCTGTTAATCCTAGCATGATAAAGAAGATTCAAAGAGAGTGAGATGCCAGCTCCTTTCATTCAGTCAGTAGCTTCAAACATTTCTGGTATATGAAAAACATGTTTTTCAATGGCAAAAATCAATGAATATTGTAAATGCACAAACAGTAATATCTCCACATTGCACGGTGCAATTCTGAAATTTTTAGCTTTTTCCTGTTAATCCTAGCATGATAAAGAAGATTCAAAGAGAGTGAGATGCCAGCTCCTTTCATTCAGTCAGTAGCTTCAAACATTTCTGGTATATGAAAAACATGTTTTTCAATGGCAAAAATCAATGAATATTGTAAATGCACAAACAGTAATATCTCCACATTGCATGGTGCAATTCTGAAATTTTTAGCTTTTTCCTGTTAATCCTAGCATGATAAAGAAGATTCAAAGAGAGTGAGATGCCAGCTCCTTTCATTCAGTCAGTAGCTTCAAACATTTCTGGTATATGAAAAACATGTTTTTCAATGGCAAAAATCAATGAATATTGTAAATGCACAAACAGTAATATCTCCACATTGCACGGTGCAATTCTGAAATTTTTAGCTTTTTCCTGTTAATCCTAGCATGATAAAGAAGATTCAAAGAGAGTGAGATGCCAGCTCCTTTCATTCAGTCAGTAGCTTCAAACATTTCTGGTATATGAAAAACATGTTTTTCAATGGCAAAAATCAATGAATATTGTAAATGCACAAACAGTAATATCTCCACATTGCACGGTGCAATTCTGAAATTTTTAGCTTTTTCCTGTTAATCCTAGCATGATAAAGAAGATTCAAAGAGAGTGAGATGCCAGCTCCTTTCATTCAGTCAGTAGCTTCAAACATTTCTGGTATATGAAAAACATGTTTTTCAATGGCAAAAATCAATGAATATTGTAAATGCACAAACAGTAATATCTCCACATTGCACGGTGCAATTCTGAAATTTTTAGCTTTTTCCTGTTAATCCTAGCATGATAAAGAAGATTCAAAGAGAGTGAGATGCCAGCTCCTTTCATTCAGTCAGTAGCTTCAAACATTTCTGGTATATGAAAAACATGTTTTTCAATGGCAAAAATCAATGAATATTGTAAATGCACAAACAGTAATATCTCCACATTGCACGGTGCAATTCTGAAATTTTTAGCTTTTTCCTGTTAATCCTAGCATGATAAAGAAGATTCAAAGAGAGTGAGATGCCAGCTCCTTTCATTCAGTCAGTAGCTTCAAACATTTCTGGTATATGAAAAACATGTTTTTCAATGGCAAAAATCAATGAATATTGTAAATGCACAAACAGTAATATCTCCACATTGCACGGTGCAATTCTGAAATTTTTTGCTTTTTCCTGTTAATCCTAGCATGATAAAGAAGATTCAAAGAGAGTGAGATGCCAGCTCCTTTCATTCAGTCAGTAGCTTCAAACATTTCTGGACGTTTTTCAATGGCAAAAATCAATGAATATTGTAAATGCACAAACAGTAATATCTCCACATTGCACGGTGCAATTCTGAAATTTTTAGCTTTTTCCTGTTAATCCTAGCATGATAAAGAAGATTCAAAGAGAGTGAGATGCCAGCTCCTTTCATTCAGTCAGTAGCTTCAAACATTTCTGGTATATGAAAAACATGTTTTTCAATGGCAAAAATCAATGAATATTGTAAATGCACAAACAGTAATATCTCCACATTGCACGGTGCAATTCTGAAATTTTTTGCTTTTTCCTGCTATTCCTAGCATGATAAAGAAGATTCAAAGAGAGTGAGATGCCAGCTCCTTTCATTCAGTCAGTAGCTTCAAACATTTCTGGACGTTTTTCAATGGCAAAAATCAATGAATATTGTAAATGCACAAACAGTAATATCTCCACATTGCACGGTGCAATTCTGAAATTTTTTGCTTTTTCCTGCTAATCCTAGCATGATAAAGAAGATTCAAAGAGAGTGAGATGAGAGCTCCTTTCATTCAGTCAGTAGCTTCAAACATTTCTGGACGTTTTTCAATGGCAAAAATCAATGAATATTGTAAATGCACAAACAGTAATATCTCCACATTGCACGGTGCAATTCTGAAATTTTTAGCTTTTTCCTGTTAATCCTAGCATGATAAAGAAGATTCAAAGAGAGTGAGATGCCAGCTCCTTTCATTCAGTCAGTAGCTTCAAACATTTCTGGTATATGAAAAACATGTTTTTCAATGGCAAAAATCAATGAATATTGTAAATGCACAAACAGTAATATCTCCACATTGCACGGTGCAATTCTGAAATTTTTAGCTTTTTCCTGTTAATCCTAGCATGATAAAGAAGATTCAAAGAGAGTGAGATGCCAGCTCCTTTCATTCAGTCAGTAGCTTCAAACATTTCTGGACGTTTTTCAATGGCAAAAATCAATGAATATTGTAAATGCACAAACAGTAATATCTCCACATTGCACGGTGCAATTCTGAAATTTTTAGCTTTTTCCTGTTAATCCTAGCATGATAAAGAAGATTCAAAGAGAGTGAGATGCCAGCTCCTTTCATTCAGTCAGTAGCTTCAAACATTTCTGGTATATGAAAAACATGTTTTTCAATGGCAAAAATCAATGAATATTGTAAATGCACAAACAGTAATATCTCCACATTGCACGGTGCAATTCTGAAATTTTTAGCTTTTTCCTGTTAATCCTAGCATGATAAAGAAGATTCAAAGAGAGTGAGATGCCAGCTCCTTTCATTCAGTCAGTAGCTTCAAACATTTCTGGTATATGAAAAACATGTTTTTCAATGGCAAAAATCAATGAATATTGTAAATGCACAAACAGTAATATCTCCACATTGCACGGTGCAATTCTGAAATTTTTAGCTTTTTCCTGCTAATCCTAGCATGATAAAGAAGATTCAAAGAGAGTGAGATGCCAGCTCCTTTCATTCAGTCAGTAGCTTCAAACATTTCTGGTATATGAAAAACATGTTTTTCAATGGCAAAAATCAATGAATATTGTAAATGCACAAACAGTAATATCTCCACATTGCACGGTGCAATTCTGAAATTTTTAGCTTTTTCCTGTTAATCCTAGCATGATAAACAAGATTCAAAGAGAGTGAGATGCCAGCTCCTTTCATTCAGTCAGTAGCTTCAAACATTTCTGGTATATGAAAAACATGTTTTTCAATGGCAAAAATCAATGAATATTGTAAATGCACAAACAGTAATATCTCCACATTGCACGGTGCAATTCTGAAATTTTTAGCTTTTTCCTGCTAATCCTAGCATGATAAAGAAGATTCAAAGAGAGTGAGATGCCAGCTCCTTTCATTCAGTCAGTAGCTTCAAACATTTCTGGTATATGAAAAACATGTTTTTCAATGGCAAAAATCAATGAATATTGTAAATGCACAAACAGTAATATCTCCACATTGCACGGTGCAATTCTGAAATTTTTAGCTTTTTCCTGTTAATCCTAGCATGATAAAGAAGATTCAAAGAGAGTGAGATGCCAGCTCCTTTCATTCAGTCAGTAGCTTCAAACATTTCTGGACGTTTTTCAATGGCAAAAATCAATGAATATTGTAAATGCACAAACAGTAATATCTCCACATTGCACGGTGCAATTCTGAAATTTTTAGCTTTTTCCTGTTAATCCTAGCATGATAAAGAAGATTCAAAGAGAGTGAGATGCCAGCTCCTTTCATTCAGTCAGTAGCTTCAAACATTTCTGGACGTTTTTCAATGGCAAAAATCAATGAATATTGTAAATGCACAAACAGTAATATCTCCACATTGCACGGTGCAATTCTGAAATTTTTAGCTTTTTCCTGTTAATCCTAGCATGATAAAGAAGATTCAAAGAGAGTGAGATGCCAGCTCCTTTCATTCAGTCAGTAGCTTCAAACATTTCTGGTATATGAAAAACATGTTTTTCAATGGCAAAAATCAATGAATATTGTAAATGCACAAACAGTAATATCTCCACATTGCACGGTGCAATTCTGAAATTTTTAGCTTTTTCCTGCTAATCCTAGCATGATAAAGAAGATTCAAAGAGAGTGAGATGCCAGCTCCTTTCATTCAGTCAGTAGCTTCAAACATTTCTGGTATATGAAAAACATGTTTTTCAATGGCAAAAATCAATGAATATTGTAAATGCACAAACAGTAATATCTCCACATTGCACGGTGCAATTCTGAAATTTTTTGCTTTTTCCTGCTAATCCTAGCATGATAAAGAAGATTCAAAGAGAGTGAGATGCCAGCTCCTTTCATTCAGTCAGTAGCTTCAAACATTTCTGGTATATGAAAAACATGTTTTTCAATGGCAAAAATCAATGAATATTGTAAATGCACAAACAGTAATATCTCCACATTGCACGGTGCAATTCTGAAATTTTTAGCTTTTTCCTGTTAATCCTAGCATGATAAAGAAGATTCAAAGAGAGTGAGATGCCAGCTCCTTTCATTCAGTCAGTAGCTTCAAACATTTCTGGTATATGAAAAACATGTTTTTCAATGGCAAAAATCAATGAATATTGTAAATGCACAAACAGTAATATCTCCACATTGCACGGTGCAATTCTGAAATTTTTAGCTTTTTCCTGTTAATCCTAGCATGATAAAGAAGATTCAAAGAGAGTGAGATGCCAGCTCCTTTCATTCAGTCAGTAGCTTCAAACATTTCTGGACGTTTTTCAATGGCAAAAATCAATGAATATTGTAAATGCACAAACAGTAATATCTCCAAATTGCACGGTGCAATTCTGAAATTTTTAGCTTTTTCCTGTTAATCCTAGCATGATAAAGAAGATTCAAAGAGAGTGAGATGCCAGCTCCTTTCATTCAGTCAGTAGCTTCAAACATTTCTGGTATATGAAAAACATGTTTTTCAATGGCAAAAATCAATGAATATTGTAAATGCACAAACAGTAATATCTCCACATTGCACGGTGCAATTCTGAAATTTTTAGCTTTTTCCTGTTAATCCTAGCATGATAAAGAAGATTCAAAGAGAGTGAGATGCCAGCTCCTTTCATTCAGTCAGTAGCTTCAAACATTTCTGGTATATGAAAAACATGTTTTTCAATGGCAAAAATCAATGAATATTGTAAATGCACAAACAGTAATATCTCCACATTGCACGGTGCAATTCTGAAATTTTTAGCTTTTTCCTGTTAATCCTAGCATGATAAAGAAGATTCAAAGAGAGTGAGATGCCAGCTCCTTTCATTCAGTCAGTAGCTTCAAACATTTCTGGTATATGAAAAACATGTTTTTCAATGGCAAAAATCAATGAATATTGTAAATGCACAAACAGTAATATCTCCACATTGCACGGTGCAATTCTGAAATTTTTAGCTTTTTCCTGTTAATCCTAGCATGATAAAGAAGATTCAAAGAGAGTGAGATGCCAGCTCCTTTCATTCAGTCAGTAGCTTCAAACATTTCTGGACGTTTTTCAATGGCAAAAATCAATGAATATTGTAAATGCACAAACAGTAATATCTCCACATTGCACGGTGCAATTCTGAAATTTTTAGCTTTTTCCTGTTAATCCTAGCATGATAAAGAAGATTCAAAGAGAGTGAGATGCCAGCTCCTTTCATTCAGTCAGTAGCTTCAAACATTTCTGGACGTTTTTCAATGGCAAAAATCAATGAATATTGTAAATGCACAAACAGTAATATCTCCACATTGCACGGTGCAATTCTGAAATTTTTAGCTTTTTCCTGTTAATCCTAGCATGATAAAGAAGATTCAAAGAGAGTGAGATGCCAGCTCCTTTCATTCAGTCAGTAGCTTCAAACATTTCTGGTATATGAAAAACATGTTTTTCAATGGCAAAAATCAATGAATATTGTAAATGCACAAACAGTAATATCTCCACATTGCACGGTGCAATTCTGAAATTTTTAGCTTTTTCCTGCTAATCCTAGCATGATAAAGAAGATTCAAAGAGAGTGAGATGCCAGCTCCTTTCATTCAGTCAGTAGCTTCAAACATTTCTGGTATATGAAAAACATGTTTTTCAATGGCAAAAATCAATGAATATTGTAAATGCACAAACAGTAATATCTCCACATTGCACGGTGCAATTCTGAAATTTTTTGCTTTTTCCTGCTAATCCTAGCATAATAAAGAAGATTCAAAGAGAGTGAGATGCCAGCTCCTTTCATTCAGTCAGTAGCTTCAAACATTTCTGGTATATGAAAAACATGTTTTTCAATGGCAAAAATCAATGAATATTGTAAATGCACAAACAGTAATATCTCCACATTGCACGGTGCAATTCTGAAATTTTTAGCTTTTTCCTGTTAATCCTAGCATGATAAAGAAGATTCAAAGAGAGTGAGATGCCAGCTCCTTTCATTCAGTCAGTAGCTTCAAACATTTCTGGTATATGAAAAACATGTTTTTCAATGGCAAAAATCAATGAATATTGTAAATGCACAAACAGTAATATCTCCACATTGCACGGTGCAATTCTGAAATTTTTAGCTTTTTCCTGTTAATCCTAGCATGATAAAGAAGATTCAAAGAGAGTGAGATGCCAGCTCCTTTCATTCAGTCAGTAGCTTCAAACATTTCTGGTATATGAAAAACATGTTTTTCAATGGCAAAAATCAATGAATATTGTAAATGCACAAACAGTAATATCTCCACATTGCACGGTGCAATTCTGAAATTTTTAGCTTTTTCCTGTTAATCCTAGCATGATAAAGAAGATTCAAAGAGAGTGAGATGCCAGCTCCTTTCATTCAGTCAGTAGCTTCAAACATTTCTGGTATATGAAAACACGTTTTTCAATGGCAAAAATCAATGAATATTGTAAATGCACAAACAGTAATATCTCCACATTGCACGGTGCAATTCTGAAATTTTTAGCTTTTTCCTGTTAATCCTAGCATGATAAAGAAGATTCAAAGAGAGTGAGATGCCAGCTCCTTTCATTCAGTCAGTAGCTTCAAACATTTCTGGACGTTTTTCAATGGCAAAAATCAATGAATATTGTAAATGCACAAACAGTAATATCTCCACATTGCACGGTGCAAT
>NW_027369993.1:0-38909 GCF_046119375.1 Phyllobates terribilis
TTTCAATGTAGCCATCAGAGGATCGAAACCTCAGTGTTGTTTCAACCTCGGATATCGCGTGCTCATCAGGAAAATGTTAGAAGTTTATTATTTAAGCACTAAACACCTATTTTGTGTTATTTGCATGCTTTTATTTATTTTATTTTATTTTTTTCAATAATGCGACAAATTTACGTCTCAATCAAGTGTTATGCAAAATGACATCAGCACTTTAGGTTTCGAAATATATAAAGAAGCAAATTCTAAATAAAACAATCAAGGAAGAACACTCCTAAGCGAGGACATAACTAAGTAAAGAGAATCGGTCCACAAGTAATCCCATCAAAGTCCGCATGCTCAACTAAATGTCTAAAGCTTAATAAACCATTATCATCATCATAACGCATTTGCAAAATCCAAGAAACAAAGCATAGTCGAATGATCCAAAGTACATGCACTATTATAAGAACCCACAACAACTCAATTAGGGTATGCAACAACGACACACAAACCGAAACAAAACACACCAAAGTTAACAAAACAAAACACACCAAAAATAACAAACTAGCTAGAAACAACCAAAAACAACCTAAATGCATACCTACAAATACAAATCCCCTCCCCCACACTTGAATAGAGCAGTTTCCTCAATGCAGCAAAAGAGGGATAACAATAATAATAGGGAAGGAAAATAGCAAATGTACCTCACTAGTCCAAAGGAGGCGGCGGGTAACGGGAGTAGAAATGGTCCCACTGACCCATATAGTAGTTGAAGCGGGTCTCCACATACTGCCTCAACCCGGCCTGCTCCTCATGAATGCCCTGGAGCCTCGCATCAAACCCGACAACTCGAGTCTCAACATACTGGCGACAATCGGCCTGATCAATCCGGATCCCTGCCATGCTCCCACCTAACTCGCCCACATGAAGGTCGATCCGCCCCATCTGATCTGGGATGTGCCCCAACTCAGAGAAAAGTCGGTCCCACTGCTCCGTACCCTGCTAAGCACCAGACGTACCAGCAACCGCTTGGTGGGGAACCTGAACCTGTGGAGCCTCGGCCCGTGCAGCCTCGATCTGTCGGAGCTTGCACTGGCAAGCGGAGCTCAGGACCCGAATGCCCGTGGTGTCGTCAAGATGGAGAAGAAAGGTAGGAGACGGCCCGTAGACGGGGCCCTGGGGAGACGGATGTACAAGTCGCTGTTCTTCCAAAAAGGCCACAAGAACTCATAGCTATCTCGAAACCGGAACGTCATGTGGTTGTGGAGCAACCACGCCTTGTCATACACAATGCCCCCTTAGATAGGTGAATCGGGGCTATCAGCACGCTCAAGGTGGTCAATATCCACCTGACTCTCTACCAAGAGGGTAATCATACCCCCCATGGTAATCTTCCCGGTCGAGCAACTATGAGCATGTGCACACCGCTGTACGAAAAGCCCCGCCCAATCCGGAACCAACTCACACTTCGGAGCCATCACCCACAAGTACTGGAGGTTTGTGATCGAGACCTTGTTCACCTCACCTTGGCCGCAAAAACACATTGCGAGTACCTTGTGCGTGAGGCAGATGGCAGGATTGCTGATGTGATAATTGTAGGTGTCCCCACCCGCCCCCATGGTCGTCCCCGTGATCGTGTTCCACCACATAACGGGACGGTCCGCAACCATCTCGGAGCCCCAAGTCGTAGAGGGCTCCTCAGAGATACCAAAAACCTCTCGGACCTCGTCCGCCGACATCTCATAGCGTGTACCCATGTACGCAAAAGAGATGCTCTCAAGAAGACCCTCGTCAGTGCTCTGAAAGGTCATAGAAGACAAGAACTCGCGAGTCAAGGACTCATGGATCTTGGCTTTGAGGTGAACGAACCCCCCGAGGCCACAATGTGCGAGGAAGGTCTCCGTAAAGGGGTGAAGTCGGAGACATTCGAGTGTCCAATGATCGAAAAATTTGGTGGACAAAATCTCCTTCCCACACACGATTGCCACATAATCATTCACGGGGTTGGACGGCCTCGAACGCTTAGGGACCCTGCTTGAGCTAGCCATCCCAAATATCCAAACACAACCAACTAACAATCAAACACACAAAACAAATTCAACCCCAATATCAAGCAACTAAGCAAAATGCAACTCCAACAACTCTCCAAAGAAGTCTAGACAACCTAGGAGGACACCACCAACGAAAAGCCGAGTTGAAACCGAAGAAGAATACCTCAACACCAAAGAAGAAGAACCTTCGTCAGAAAAAATCCGCTGTTGCGGTTTGGATGCGAGCGCCTAGATCTGCTAAAAACTGCAGCAAACATGGAGGGTTAATCCTCCAAGACATGATTTCGGCTGAACTTGGGTGAATTAGAGGCGATTGGAGTGGATTTGGGTGAAGAAATGGGGATTTGAATTTCTAGGGTTTGTAGAATTTCTTGAGGGTATGTGGGTGATTTAGGGAAGAAAGTGAGGAGAGAAGGTGGATCTATGGGGAAATGGAGTGGTGGGATGAGAGGGAATGAGAGATTTGAGTGAATGTGAGGGATTTGGAAGGGATGGTTGAGTGTGTTCTTGAGAGAGTTTGAGTGTTTGAGAGGAAAAAATGTGTGAGGGAGAGAAAATGAAGTGCAGCGACCCGATATTAGGTATGCTGAAGTGCAAACCGCGACTACGTTCAGCTGACCGCGACCGCGGAAATCTTTCTGTAAGCTCAACTTTGCTTTTCTTCGATCTCAACACAAGTTTCCACTTTTCTAGCTTTTTTTAAGGACTACAAATATCGGGTTGCCTCCCGACCAGTGCCTTAGTTAACGTCGTGGCTCGACGTGGTCCGAAAAATCAGTCATCGGACTCGGGCTCCTCGAGAGCCAACTCTTCAACCACCTCCTTGGAGAAACCTTCATGGTAAGGTTTTAACCATTGACCATTAACTTTGAAAACTTTGTGCTTACCCGTGTCGTAAAGTTCTACCGCTCCATGAGGAAAAACACGGGCCACCATATATGATCCACTCCATCTAGATTGTAAATTTCCCGGGAAAATTTGAAGGCGAGAATTGTAAAGAAGGAAATTTTCTCCAGCCTTGAAGTCCTTCCTCAACATGTTCTTGTCATGCCATGCCTTTGTCTTCTCCTTATAAATGATAGCGTTCTCATACGCCTCTCTTCGAATTTCTTCTAGCTCATGGATTTGGAGCTTCCGGAACTCTCCTATATCATTCATCTCCATATTGCACTTTCGGACCGCCCACCAAGCCTTGTGCTCTAGCTCGACGGGAAGATGACACCCTTTCCAAAAAACCAACCGATAAGGTGACATGCCAATGGGTGTCTTGGAGGCGGTGCGGTATGCCCATAAAGCATCATCAAGTCGGAGACTCAAATCTTTTCTATTAGGGCCCACCGTCTTCTCTAGAACTCCCTTAATCTTCCTGTTTGACACCTCGGCTTGCCCATTGCTCTGTGGGTGATAAGCAGTAGAAACTCTATGGGTGACGCCATATTTCTTGACTAGAGCACTCACCGTCATGTTCACGAAATGAGTTTCCCTATCACTCACAAGAGCCTTAGGGATCCCAAACCAAGAAAAGATGTTCTCCTTCAAGAAACTTGACACCACTTTCGAGTCGTCAGTCCTGGTGGCCTTTGCTTCCACCCACTTGGAAACATAGTCCACCACAAGCAATATATATATGTTCCCATATTAGGAAAAGGTCCCATGAAATCGATCCCCCAAACATCAAAATCTAACAAAGGTTTAGTGGTGTTTGTGGAATTTCATTCCTTTGGGAGATTTTCCCGACCCTTTGACACCGGTCACAAGCTTCGCAAAACGCGTAAGCGTTCTCGAAAGATGTGTGGCCAATAGAATCCGGTGTCCAAGACCTTTCGAGCCGTCTTATTTGGTCCAAAGTGACCCCCACATGCATAAGAATGAAAAAAGGTGAGAACCGACTATACCTCATTATCCGGAGACATCTCCGAATCACTTTATCAACACAATGCTTCCAAAGGTATGGGTCATACCACACATAATACTTGGCCTCACTCTTGGTCTTATCTTTCTGCGCTTTGGTGGGAGGGAACTCCTCTCTCACCAAGTGGTTGACCAAGTGAGCATACCATGGCTTGAGATTGTGGTTGCCAGACTTCGACCGCGGATAAGTCTCTGCAGTGGAAAGCTGGAAGTGCGCGGATGAACCATGACCGCGGCTAACTTTCTGCAGACATGGCATAGAGGGATTCATCTGGAAAATTTCCAAGTGGTCTCGATATTGCCTCTTCTTGATCACGGACAATCTGACTAAGATGATCGGACACCGAGTTCTCAACCCCCTTATTTTCTCTTATCTCCACATCGAACTCGCTCAAGAGCAAAATCCATCGAATGAGTCTTGGTTTGGAATCTCTCTTTGTCATGAGATAACGAAGTGCCGCATGGTCGGTGTGGATTATCACCTTCGTGCCCAAAAAGTATTGACGAAATTTATCAAGGGCAAACACCACGGATAGGAGCTCCTTCTCGGTAGTAGAGTAATTCCGTTGAGCGCCATTCAATCTCATTGAGGCTAATAGATCACATGCATAGCTCGCCCAACTTTCTGACCAAGTACAACCCCCACCGCATAATCACTAGCGTCGCACATGATCTCAAAAGGGAGAGACCAATCGGGCGCTTTGATGATAGGCGCATCGGTGAGGTGAGCTTTAAGAGTGTCGAAAGCTCTCTTGCACTCGTCAGTAAGCTCCAATGTCATCTCCTTCTTCAACAACTTGCACAAGGGGGAGGAAATCTTGGAGAAGTCCTTGATAATCCTATGGTAAAAACCTGCATGGTCTAAGAAGGACCACACTTCACGCACAATTGTAGGATAAGGCAAGGACTGAATTACATCAATCTTTGCCTTATCAAACTCGATACCCTTGGACGACACAATATGACCCAGCACAATACCATGATCAACCATAAAATGACACTTTTCCGAGTTCAAGACCAAATTGGTATCAACACATCTTTCAAGAACAAGTGTCAAATGGAGAAGGAAATAGTCAAAACTGTCCCCATGTATGGTAAAATCATCCAAGAATACCTCGATAAAGTGCTTAATATATTCGGAGAAGATACTTACCATACATCGTTGAAACGTCCCAGGTGCGTTACATAACCCGAATGGCATCCGACGATATGCAAAAGTACCAAACGGGCAAGTAAATGTCGTCTTCTCATGGTCTTTCGGTGCTATGGCCACCTGAAAGTAGCCCGAGTATCCATCTAGAAAATAGTAGTAGCTTGCAGTGATCGATGCAAACCCTCCACCCCTTTTGTGCTCGTTGAGGAACCATCTCTCCTTTGTCATTTTCCACAACGGTGATCCCTCCTTTCTTCGTGAAAACTTGTGTAGGGCTAACCCGATTGCTATCTGAGATGGGGAAGATCATAT
Organism: Phyllobates terribilis; assembly: GCF_046119375.1. Lineage (NCBI taxonomy): Eukaryota > Metazoa > Chordata > Amphibia > Anura > Dendrobatidae > Phyllobates > Phyllobates terribilis. Next base: position 5,407 of record NW_027369993.1, read on the forward strand.
CCGCATGTAGGAGCTTCAACACCTCCTTCTTCACTACCTCTATCATAGGTGGATTAAGTCGCCCCTGAGGTTGCCTACTTGTCTTGGCTCCTTCTTCAAGGAGAATCTGGTGCATACAAGTAGAAGGGCTTATTCCCTTGATATCGGCTATAGTCCATCCTAGAGCCGTCACATTCTGCTTAAGGACCTTCACCAATTTCTCCTCTTGGACTCTCGTAAGCGTGCTAGAGATGATGACCAGTAGAGTCTCATTCACACCTAGGAAAGCATACTTCAAATGCACTGGGAGTTGTTATAGCTCAATCACCGGTGCCTGCACTACAGAAGGAAGAGGTCTTTTGGCCTCAGGAATTAGTAACATGGGCCCACCGGCCAAAAATGGCTCTTTCAAGTCCGATTGAGCTAGAACTTCACTCATGTCGGTAGACAAAGTGAGGTCTAGCTTCGATGAATCGATCAAGTTGTTCTCTAAAGCGAATTGTAGATCATCCAAACCATATGCATCAAAAGTATCTTGCATAATTGGATCAATCACATCAACAGAGAACACAGAGTTGTCATCACAAGGGTGTTTCATAGCATCATAAATGTTATAACTCACAACATCCCCATCAAACTCAAAAGTGAGTGAACCACTCGCTAAGTCAATTTTAGTATTGGCCGTTTTCATAAGCGGCATCCCAAGTAGGATAAGTGAATCCTTAGCCTCATGTGCCATGTCTAGGACAAAGAAATCCGCAGGAAATATGATATTATCAACCATAGCCAATACATCGTCAACTATCCCTTTCGGGTAAACCGAGGATCTATCGGCCAATTGAATCACAATCCCCGTTTCATTCAAAGGTCCTAGGACAAGCAACTTATACAAAGAATAAGGCAAAACATTAATAGAAGCACCTAGATCTAACATGGCACTATCTATTTTAGTCTCACCAATGGTACAAGGAACTCTTACCATACTCGGGTCACTACACTTCTTGGCCACCTTTTGTTGGAACATCGTGGAGACGCCTTTGCTCAATTGAACCTTTGGCTTCCCTTTAATCTTATGCTTCCACTTGATTTTGCATAGTTCTTTCAAGAACTTAGTGTATCAGGGTACGCTTTTGATGAGCTTGAGGAAGGGAATGTTGACTTTGCACTTGCTAAAAGTCTCGAAGAGCTCCTTGTCACCAACTGGCCTTCGAGTGTCTTTTAGGGCCTCCGGAAAGGGCACGGGAGGCTTTCTGGCATAGAGAGGAGGGAAAACGAGTCTCACATAGTTCTCTTGTCATAGGCGGAAGTCCCCTCGATCTTCATAGTATTCCGCCTCAATATTCTTCTCTAAATCAACTGCAGCCTCAATAGATAATCTGTGACCGTTGTCGAATTACTGCGACCGCGGTTGGTCATCACACTCCGAATCTCCTGCAGAGAGTGAAACGCAACAACGGTCACCGGACAACGGAAATGTTTCTGCAGAACCCTTCTCTTCTTTTCCATCATCAGCTAGGGGAGCATCTCCACACACCTTACCACTTCTCAAATGAATAGAACTTACATTCTCCCTCGGATTTACCACCGTTTGAGATGGAAAATTCTTGGAATGTTGTTGATTTGTTGAGAAATCGCGTCGACAAGTTGGGCAAGTTGCTTCTCAATTCTCTTTATGCTATACTCCGTCTTTTGAACATGAGTGGTGAAGTGAGCGGTCAAGGAATTAAGCATATCCTCGGGGGATGGATTAGGAGGTCCGTAGCCCGGTGGTTTGTTGGGCTGGTAAGGAGCCCAGTATTGGTGGCTCGGTTGAGCATGTGGTCGGAATTGATTATCCAAATGAGAAGGGGTGTATTGGCCCTCGGATGAATCACCATATAGGAACCCCGCATGATCATTTCACCTCTGGTTGTAATTTTTAGCTTGGTTATCGAACCGAGGTCTAGGAGTTCCGTATCCCCCCACGGCATTGACATTAGCGGTAGTGGTAGTGTCTTGAGGTTGTGGATACATATCCGTGGGGTGAGATTCATCGGTGCAAATACCACAAGCCCGCGTCGGTGGGTCTTTACACATGGTCAAAGCTATAGTCTTGATCATACTCTTGATCTCAGCAAAATCATTGCTTGCATCGGGACCAATGGAGCTCGCAGCATGAACTCCCTTTCTTGTATACGTCCTACCAAAGCTTCTTGTGCCATCGGCTATGTCATGGATCCGGCTCATGGCTATGGAAGGCGTCAAGTTCAAGACACTACCATTGCAGGTAGCATCTATAACTCTACTCTCTTGATCTATTAACCCATTGTAGATGTGGATTACTAGTTCCTTCTCGTCAAACCCGTGGAACGGGCAACTCGTGCACAACCTCATGAAATGCTCACAATAGTCATAGAGAGTATCCTCATCCGCTTGCTCAACATTTTCAATGGCTCTCTTCAAAGCGACTGACTTCCTAGAGGGGAAGTACTTGTCGAGGAAGGTCTTGTATATCTTAGGACAAGTGTCAATGGATCCCGCCGGAAGATGGTAATACCAATTTCTCGCGGTATCCTTCAAAGTGAACCCAAAGGCCCTCATCTTGAATTTCTCCTCCGTGACATTGCCCGGCTTGCTACACATGCATATGTCATGGAATTCCCCCAAATGCATGATAGGATCTTCACCGTATAATTCATGGAACTTGAGGAGGAGGTTGATGACACCGGACTTCAGCTCGAAGGACACACCGGCGTCAAATGGTGGCATGACGATCGCCAAGGGTTGTTGAGCGAGATTAGGAGCCGTAATCTCTCGTAGTGTACGAGCAACCATGTCCTCCACAACAAGGTTTTGCAAGGCATGCCTCAAGTTTCGCAAATGCGTCCGCTCTATCTCTGGATCAAAATCAAGGAGAGGTGAATTAGTGGAACGGGTGTGGAACATCAATGAGGTCCACACCAAAGGTAAACACACACAAAAATACACAATGAAAATGTTGCTCCCCGGCAACGGTGCCAAATTTGACTAGGCTAAAGTCGCCTCGCCTAGTCAAAGTATAAACCGAACTCCCACTAAAAAGTACAGTGGTCGTAGGGGTCAAACCAAAGGGAGAATAGATCACTATGAGTATAGTTTTCGTATGATTACTTGTAACATGCAAGGGGGGAGAAAGTTGGAATTATAACAAAGAAAACAAAAACAAGCAACGAGTGAAGAAAGTCTATAGATTTAAACGGTTCACCTACCCATTCTAGTAATTGGCATGGTAGGTGGACCCTAGATTCTTAATAGCAAATATTCTAAAAATGTTTGATTGGATTGTCCTACTCGTTGTTCATAGATAGTAACTAGTCCAAATAGTCCTAGAAATCCTAATCATGCTACAACCAAGGAAATGCCTAGATTTAATAACACAATTGCATAAAGTTCAAAGATATGTAGGTTCATGCAATACCATTGACAAATAGTCGATACTTGACATGAATTCAAGATCTCTTCCCTATAAACAATCACAAATACTTCATGCAAATAGAGTTTGCTACCAAAGGTGAAGACTTTTCAAATAGAATTGTCTAAACCTAGCAATATGAATAATATCAATCAACCTAGTTTGCAACCTAGATAAAACTAATATCCATCAATTATAAATTCAAGCACAAGAGATCAAGAAACAATTCCACAAACAAATTAGAACAAAAGGATTAAGAATCTTACCACAAAGACCAAAATCAAAGCTAGAATTTCAAGGTGAACTCAATAGGATCTTAGTTCTTCATCATATTGAGAAAAAAGAAAAATACAAGAGAGAGTTTTCTTGAAATGAAATGAGAGAGAATGGTAAAAAAAACCTAAAAATTCCTTATAAACCTCTCCCAAAGAGGTAGTTTCGAAACCCCCATTCAACAACACTAAAGTCTAGGAGTTACAAAACAATTGGTCAAACTCAAGAATTAACTCTGGGAGGCGCGGTCGCATAACCGCGGGCGCGATTGGGCTTAAGGAAGTCAGGTCTTGGACGCTGGGAACTGTGACCGCGGTCGGCTGACCCCAGCCGCGGTTTGGTCTCTGTATGAGCACTTCAATTTACATGCTTTCGGCTCACTTTGGCGTCTTCGGTCCCGACGCCTCGAGTCCTTCCTTTTGATGCTTAAGTGAGTCAAAATGCCTCTTTTGTTGCCTAAAATACTCCTTTGGCGCCATCGAGATTTCTCCCATCAATCATCGTATCCTCTTGTCTATCCTGGCATGATAACACTGTCTGAATCAGCTCGTCAATGTGACTCGTCCCATTACATGACCGACCATCAATTAGAAACTAAGTCACAGTGCTCCTCTTACTGCGTCGACGGGGTTGACCTCGAGTTGTACCTTCCTCATTTGACTTGTTTGAGTCCTCTGATAATTTTGCCTCATAAGTATGAGTGATATATTAGATGTAGTAATCACTAGCAAACGATCCTAATGGAACTCTCTTGGTAGTGGGACCTAATGGAACTTAGAACTGTAGGAGATCCAAAAAAAACTTCGCCATTCCTAATTGTGAGGCAGTAAGCTTTCTTTAAATGATCAACATTGTAGGAAGATGGTTCGATTTCATCACCACTCAACCGTAAGTCAATTCCGCAAATCAAAGCAATGGAATTCAGAAAAGTTCTTTGATGAATTATTCGATCATTTTCTAGGTCCCTTACTCTCTATAAGCCCGGGAAAAATAAAGTCACACAACAAGGAGTGATACTCGACTGCGGGGTTAAGCCCTAGGTGTAGCACCAATTTTTTTTGATAACCAGTTGACATCTGAGTGGTTAATTATACTTGTGGTGAGCAATTTGCGTGCCAAACAAAGTGGAGGGTGTGTGATCCGTTTGTTGTTCTTGTTACCGCCCTAAACTTGCTATGTGTGGCATTTCCCAAAAATCAAAGCAGTTTAGAAACTGGAAATGAACACCATCCTGGTATGGGATCCTTAGTGACCCCTAGGCTATTTTTCAAGTCAACTATTGACACCTTGTACTCAGTCCTCAAATAACCAAACGTGCAAAAGTAACTCCTTGCCCCCTTTTGGATTTACTTTGAACTTTGGGACAAAAGAAGCAACAAACTAATTGGTGAAGGACGTGAACCAAAACTCTTTGATGCTCAAGAACGAATCTAAACCTCCATGATGTAATAACTTTTTGACTGGATGTATGACAAGCAAACCATTCACATATCATCGCGCACACGGCTTTTAAAGTGAATATTTATAAGTCATAACTACCAAAAACACAAGCAAGTGACAAGAAAAGTTCGATCCCACAGAGAAAACATAACAATATTTAGATTTAGTTAAGAAGAAGTCAATTTGGATTTTTTGATTGTTTTATAAATAATGACGGGTTATTATTCACTTTTACTAATCCATCTATATATCCATTCCGTTTTTTATCATCATGTTTCTTGTCACATATCCTTATTGATTCCTATGTTGCCCTATTCTAAAGACACATTCACGTTCTACATTCCCCAACTAGAACCATGTAGAACACGTTTGATACCAAGTATATGCATAATAAAGAAGAGCCACTCATGCGTCTACAAATCTAAATAATTGAAATGAGACACCCGTGCGTCTACAAATCTCAATAATTGAGATGAGTCACTCATGCATCTACAAATCTAAACTATTTGTATTGCTTCATCCTCTAACTTATGCTCATAACCAGTCTAGACACAAATAAAGGGGTTTCCTATGATGATAATATGTAACGTAGTCCCAAATTTCTAGGTTATCAATATAATCAAGCATACAAAGCAGTAAAGATGATAATCATAGAAGCAAACATCAATATAACACAAAATCACAATGAATATAGAAACACTTACTAAACCAAAACTTCAATATAAACTTCAATAGAAATTGGAAACAATGTTTGGAGTTTAGCTCCTCATGCTAACTATGCTCTGGAAAAAGTAATGAATGAATGTGGCCGAACCTTGGTTCGTAGGGAGAAAGGATCCTTATATATGAGACTAAGTTAACCTAATTCTATCAAGTGGCAAAAATAATAAACTAATCTACTACAAATTCTATCTTAACTAATAACTAATAAACTAATATAAGTGAAGTCTATCTCCAAAGGTGAATCAGAGATTACTTTGTTTGGTCATAGCGATAGACGCGGTGGTTAAGGCTCGGGTCGTGACCATTGGAAGCCGGTGAGATTATCTTATCTTTTGCAACAACATGATCCATCGCGTGGTAATAAAGTAAAATTGCACTGGACCAAGGGCACGGTGCGTGGTGATAAAGGCACGGGTCACAACCTACATTATATCGATACTTATCTTCTGGTAGCTACACTTATACTTGATAAATGTGGAAACTATACCATTTTGCTAAATTTATCCATCAGTGGGCAAAACCCCTTGAATACTAGATCTTCTCATTTCTGACTCGGGTAATCACAACTTAGCTAATATAGCTGATAACTCAACTGAATGAAAACATCATGATTGACTCAAATCACGTCACCCCTATACTTATACTTTTACTCATTATGAGTAAGCAAAAACTCTAATCTCACAATGTAGCACAAAAGGTCTCAAGAAGTACGAATGAAAATGACTTCATAATCCTCAACAATTAATCATTATAATCCTCTAGGAAAAACAAAGCTGAGATGGATCTTAATAGACAATAAGACCAAAGTCAATACCTCTTTATAGCTCATGAGTAGTTAATCATGAACTACTTATAACTCCTCTTCTTATGTCATCTATGCTAGAGTTAGAAACCTATAAATCACTCTTTTTTCATTATCTAATCCTGCCTAGGCGTCTTTTCAAGATTTCTCCTAGGCACCCCTCTTCTTTTAGTAATTGGCTCACATAATCCAACATCTCTCACCTCTTATTACACCAGTCTATAGAGGTACATGTTACTCTTCTTATTTTGTGAATGTTTAATCATCCCACGATTCGGATTGCCTTTTTTTCTTTTTGTGATTTTTCTTTCTTTTCTTTTTCAAAATTATGCAATATTTACATACTGAATTAACACAACTACAACAAAACAAACTATCTATGAATTTCAAAAACTGACTCAACAAAACTACTAAAAATATAGTGAAGAATATACAATGAGAACTATCTACCCCACCATACTTAACTTCTACATTGTCCTCAATTTTAGATACCAGAAACAATAGAAAAAGAAAAGGAAATCGAAATAAAAGATCTAGACAAAAGCTGTAAGAAGGGAAAACAAATCAAGAGTCGAAGAACTTAGCAAAAACGTCAACTTGGGAACTTGGAAGGTGGGTGCGGGTCACGGCAAGAAAGGTGCTGGGCGCGGATCATCTTCTTCAGTAGAAAAATTGTCATTAGTACTCAGGGAACACATTGTTCATGGTCAGTATTAAATTCATCACTCTTCTTCAACCGTGAGAATATATGAATGACGGTGTGACACCAAGATAAAAGGTTGAGTAACCTAAAATTTGGCAACATGGAAAAAGAAGGATAGCTGGACATCGTTAGGTATGGAAGTGGAAATATGGTGAAAGTGATGGTGAAACGGAAAAAATGGTTCTATTTGTGCCTCCAAACATCTTATTCTGGCTTTTCTTATTTCTTAGCCTTTTCTTCTTTATATTTTTCTTCTTCTTCTTCTATTTCTATTTTTTCATATTTTATCTTCTTCTTTTTATTACATTTTTTTGAAAATAATCCTAAAAAACAACAAGAAATACTCACATAAAATATGCTCTAATACACCAAGACGACACAAAATTAATAAAGCTAACAACAAGTGACAAACTCCCTAAATTTAATCCTCAATACACCAAAAGGTGAACTATATAATAAGGGAAAAGAAAATATCAAGGCCCAATGAGCTTGGAAATGACGGGATCAAAATGTCAACTGTAGTCTATGAAGCTCATCCATTTGCTCGTATGTCACTTGGTGTAGCCATATCATCGTCTCCTCATGTCTGTCCCGGCGTGTCAGCAATGCTTGAATTAATTCGTCAATACATCACATCTCTGTATGTGGTTGGTCATCAGTTATTAACTAGATAGCAACACTCCTTTCAGTGCGTGGATGGGGTTGACCTTTAGTTGTACCTTCTTGTTTTGTACTCTCTTTATCATTTGACAATTGTGCCTGAAAAAGTCGGCGCTATAGATTGGATGTAGCAATCACTGGAAGACAGCCCTAATGGAAAATCTCTTGGAAGCCAGACGTGATGGCACTTTGAAGCGTAGGAGAGCCAAAACATGACATTGTCATTCCGAATTGTGAGGCAGCCAACTGTCTTCAGTAAATCCAAATTGTAAACAATTGCTTCAACTTCATCCTCCTTCGTTTGTAGGGGTATCCTGCATAAGTCAGCAATGAAAGTCATAAACGTGCCATGATGAATTAGTCGGCCTTTTGCCAGGTCTTGCACTCACTATACGATTTGGAAAAACAAAGACACCCAATAGGAAAATACTCGACTGTGGTGTTAAGCACTAGGTGTAACACCAATAGTTCTATTATAGCCGGTTGACATTGGAGTCACCAAATATGTTCGTTGTGAGAATTTTCAAGCCAAACAAAGTGGAGGGTGTGTGATCCGGTTATTGTTCTCGTTGTTTGCCCTGAACTCATAGCGTGTGGCCAACTTCCAAACATCAAGAGTCCTAGAAATTGGGAATGAAGACCATACTTGTGTGCAATCCTTAGTGACACCTAGACTCTTTATTAGTCCATCTATTTTCACCTCATACTCGGTCATCTCATAACCGAATGTGCAAGAACTAACTTCCTCGTCCCCTTCTAGATGGACTTGAAACTTTGGGATGAAAGAAGCAACAAATTGGATGGAGAAGGACGTAAAGATGGAATATTTGATATCCAGAAACACACCTAAACCTCCATGATTGAATAGCTTTTGAACTGAGTTTGTGAAACCCATCGGTGATAAAAACTAACAAGCTTGTAACATTTCTTGGTACCACAAGCTTCTAGATGGCTTTCGACTTCTTAATTGAATCTCTCTCCTTGGTGGACCACTTCTTTTCTTTTGTAGTCAGCTTTATGCATAATATAACTTAATTAAAAGGAGGAGAGATTGGGTACTTACATCAAACCAAGTTGGGTTCGAGGTTTTTCCAGGAACAAGAACACGGGTCGCGGCAACAGCGTGTGGATTACGTCTTGGATTCTAAAGAGACAGGGAACACTAGGATGCGGGCACGGGTCACGGTAGGAATTGTGTGGGGCGTAACTGTGGACGCAGGGCACGGAAAAAATGCGGCGGTGGTGTTCTCGTCTCTCCCTACATGAATATACTCCAACTCTGATTCTCGAATTAGGGAAGTTGCGTCAACTCGAACTTCAGTTTGATCTCTTGTAAAACTCAATTAATCACCGGTTGGGAAATATGAAAGGTAGAAGGTGGGGTGTGAATTGGGGTAGATGGTGATGATGGAAGGCTAATGGTGGAGGGTATGTGGTGGTGATGAAGGAAGGTGATATGATGTATTGATGCGGGGCGTGACAAACAAGATGTGAGGCGTGGCGATGGATGTGAGGTGAGAACTGGGATTCTAAGTTGGGAGGAAGGTCTTAGACATTACGGTTTGTGGATCTGGGGAGGTCCATTTTGAGGAGATTGGATTTTATAGGGTTAGGGGTATTGTGATAATTGTGAATCAAACACAATTCTATCTATTTCAAGTACTCTAAATCTAATTTATTTATTTGCTCCCTCTCTTGCTTGATAAGAAATGCACCTCCCACCCTAGGCTAGTAGTTTAACTTGTAGGGACTTGAAGTTAGCACATAAAACAAACAAACCAGGTAAAAGTTTCTTAAACTACTCCTAATCTAACTGTCGTAGGTTGCCATTTGGGCAACACCTTTGTTAACATCGTGGCTTGACGTCTCTCATGGCTCTTCCTCTAACTGGTCTCGTCAGGTTTCCATGGGACTGTGCACTCATATAACTCATGAATGAACCAAGACTGGATAGGTTTGCCTCTCTTTTAAAATCTGGGGGGTTTCTCTCTCTTTTTTTAAGCGTACCTGCACATCATCACAAATACAACCAAGAGACATGTCATCTCATGTAAATAGAATGGGACTGCCGCCGAAATGACTATCCTCAAGTTCACTATCTATTGAGCTCTCTCTCTCTCTCTCTCTTCATTCTAAATACCTTGTGATGTTCATTTTCTATGTTACGTTCTTCCTAATTATGAATTTCAGGATTTCCTACAAATTTGTCTTTTATGTTATACTTTTCATTCACATTCTTCTCATGCAAGGGTGAATAGTGATATATAATTCTTGGATCATCTATATCTATATGCATACGATCACTATCAATAAAATTTTGTGCATGCTCAGAAGTTTGCTCATCTATGGGCTTGTCATTTTTAGGACTAGCAATGGATTTAATTGTATCTATATGCATCTTCTTTGGAGGATTCAAAACAGATATAGTGATTGCGTATAGTGAATTATGACTGACAGAGTTCAGGTCGTGACATGTAAACTCAACATGTTATTTGTTAGTTTCCGCTGTCACATTACCCTGTTTATCGTTAATGTTCATGCTAGTAGCTTTCATGAAGGGCTTACCAAGCATAATAGGTGAGTTAATATTGTTAGTGACTTTTAGGACATAGAAGTTTGCAGGAAACTTGAGTCTCTCCACCCCTACTAACACGTCATGAACTACACCTTTTGGGTGGACACAGGTTCAATCCTCTAACTGTACTTGTAGATTAGTGCTTTGTAATGGTGGTAGACCGATAGAATCATACAAATTTGAGGGTATGAAATTGATATATGCCCCTAGATTTAGCATGACTTTATCTATGAACTTCAAACCTAGAGTGAACAAGAGTGAACCGGATAAAGTATGAACCTGGATCATCACACTTAATTAAGAGTTCCTCCTTAAGTTGGGCTACCATGTATCTCTCATATCTTTCCTTCTCCATCTTCTCAACATATGGAGCATTGTTGCGGTATTTCTTCATCTCTTCTAATCTCTCTGTGTCTGGTTAATCGTTCTCTATTCTATAATATATCTGATATGCATCCTCAAAGCAATATGACTTTACTTTGATCTTCTCTGAAGTGATGTTCTCTGAATCATGGACGTGGGGCGTGACATTAATATGCACGGGCCACGCCACATCTGTCATGGAAGAGACATTAAAGGCGCGGGATGCGTGGGCGATGGAGGCTTAGTTTCTTCCTTTTCCAACTTAGGGCTTCCCGCGAGTCACAACTTTATGGGTACGGAACGCGTCGGAAGCATAGCCTCATTTTCTGTATTCTTTACCCGAGAGTTGATCGCAAGGCCCGAAACTAATCACGTCGGTGCGGTACTAATCATGTCGGGTGTGGCCAGATCTCATGTAATCTTTCTTAGGAATGCATGTTCATGTGAAAGATCTCGGGAAACAACTCTGAAGCCTTAGCACGGGCCGCGACATAAAAGACGTGGGCTGCTTCGTATACGATCTTGATCATTCCCTTGGGAAATTCAATGGAGATGGCTTCTATGGCCATGGATTTTTGCAGGAATTGCAGTTTCAAGCACGAGCTGACCTTTCCTTGGGGATTTATCTCTATGTTCAAAGGAAGACATCTAGAATCTCTTGTCTCAAACTTTGCTACGGTCTGTTTCAGCTAATCAATTTGTGTCTCGATCAGCTTAAACTGTCTAGATATCTCATCGACATGAGTCCCTAGCCTAAAAAAACGTTTTATGGCTAAGGAGCAGAAAAGATCTTCTGTTCTAGGCCACCTATTTTGCTGGGGAGGCCTTGGCTCAAACTGCCTTTGTTGTTCATATTGCTCATTGTTCACATATTATTGATTCTAGTTGTTCCATCTTGGTGGATCAAAATTGTTATAGGGAAAGACACTTGGGCGAGGAGGACCATAATTACCAATTGCATTTATTTTTGGGTTCTCCTCTTACATCTTTAGGCACTTGTCTGTAAGATTTAGAGGATCACCACAGATTCCACATGGCTTCAACAGTTGTGGTGTGTCTTTCAATGCTAGTCTCGTCAACATCTCGTTTAGCTCATAGATATTTGTAGATAAACTAGAGGAGTTTACAGCATGTACTCCTCATGTAGGTGAAGACGACTTTCCTAATTGTTTTATTCCTTCAGATATCTCATTAAATACTTTCATTGCTTTCTCATGTGTCTTGTGCAAGAAACTGCCGCCATATGCTGCTTCGAATAAGATCCGCAATGGGTCTAGAAAACCATGATAGATATTGTACATCAAATCTTTTGCTCTCATTGATGCAGAGGGAATCCACCAATCAGTATGCTCAATTGCTCTCTAAACTCATTGAGTGTCTCACCGTTCCCTTGTGGTGTAGTAGTAATCTCTCTTATGAGATTACTGGCTTTCTTAACCAGGAAGTACTTCTCTAGGAATGCCTTCTACATATCTGCCCAAGACCTTATAGCACGAGTAAGAAGGTAGTAGTATCACTGGTCAACACTATGCTTTAGTAAAGAAGGAAAGGCTCTCATTATGATTTGGTCATCTATTACCCCTCTAGGATTCATACTTGAGAAGATAGAGTAGAATTGACCTAGATGCTTGATAGGGTCTTTGCCACTCAATCCATGAAACTTGAGCAATAGATGGACTAGCCCAGGCTTCAGCTCAAAACTTTTACCTTCTAGCAGGGTTGGCAGGACAATTGATGTCTACTGTGGAGCAAGACATTTCTCTGACATTTTCATCATCATCATGTTTTTCAGACGTGCAACTTCTGATGTGTCTCTCTCATGAATTGTTGTTGTTGTTGTTGCTTCTACTAATGCAGCTTCGACCATTGCTTTCCTAAATTTATCTTGTCTTATCTTCCGTTCAATTTTTACACACGACTCACACAAACGCTTGTTGTGAGATCTGGTGGTACGGTTCATAAGATCAAACCACACTGACTAAACCTAACTATTATGTAGTTTTCCTTGGCAACGAAGCCAAATTTTTACAAGTGAACCGTGCAAGTGTTATGGCGCACACGGGTGTCAATGTGAATAATTATAAGTCCTAATTGCCAAAAACAAAATTAAGTGGCAAGAAAGAGTCGATCCCACAGAGAAAACTTAACAGTATTTCGATTTAGTTTAGAAGAACTCAATTTGGATTGTTTGATTGTTTTGTAAATAATGATGGGTTATTATTTCATTTAACTAATCCATCTATATATCCGTACCGGTTTCGATTATCGTTTTTTTTGTCACTTATCCCTATTAATTCCTATGTATCTCTATTCTAAAGACAAATGCACATTCTACATTCACCGACCAGAACCTTATAGAAAACGTTTGATACCAAGAATAAGCACAATAGAGACGAGCCACTCGTATGTCTACAAATCTTAATAATTTAAACGAGCCACTCGTGCATCTTTAAATCTGAATAATTGAGACAAGTCACTCGTGTGTCTACAAATATAAACTATGTGTATTGCTTTCTCCTGTAACCTATGTCCATAACCAGTCTAAACAAAAGTAAAGGAGTTTCTTATGATGAGAATATGCAAAGTAGTCCTAAATTAGTAGGTTGTCCATCTAATCAAGCATGCAATAAAGATGATATCATGGAATAAAACATCAATATAATATGGAATGAATATAAATAGAGAAACACTTACTAAACCAAAAATTCAATAGCAAAGGAAAATAATGTTTGAAGCTTAGCACCTCATGCTAACTATGCGTTGGAAAAAGAAATGAATATGCGGCCAAACCTTGGTTCGTAAGGAGAAAGGCTCCTTATATAGGAGAATAACTTAACCTAATTCTACCAAGTGGAAAAATAATAAACTAATCTACTACAAAGTCAATCTTTACTAATAACCAATAGACTAATATAAGTGAAGTCTATCTCGAAAGGCGAATCGGATATGACTTCATCTGTTCATAGCGCAGGGCGCAGTAGATAAGGTACGGGTTGTGACCGTTGGAAGCCAGTGATATTCTCTTATCCTTTGCAACAACACGATCCATCACGTGGGACTAAGGCAAAACTACAAATGACCAAGGGCATTGGATGTTGTGATAAAGGCGCGGGTCACGGCCTACATTCTGTTGAACCTTCTCTTCTAGCACCTACACTTATACTTGATAACTGTGGAAACTCTTCCATCCTGTAGATCCTTCTACAACTTCTCTCTAAATTTCTCCAAAAGTGTGCAAAAACCTTGAATACTTGAACTTCTAATTTCTGGCTCAGGTAATCACAACTTAGCTAATGTAGCTCATAACTCAACTGAATTTGTGGTAAATCTTGTGAATTAACCATCATGATTGGCTCACATCACTATCTAAAACCCATCTCGGATAAAGCAATCCAGCTTATAACATATCTCGGTACCACAAGCTTCTTTATGGCTTTCAACTTATTTATCAAATCTCTCTTTGGCAGACCACTTCGCGCTTGTAGTCACCATTATGCGCAATTGAAATTATTGAAAGAAGAAAAATTGAGTACTTACTATGAACCAAGTTAGATTCGTTATTTTCCAGGAACAAATCCATGGGGCATAGTGGAAATAGGCGCGGGTCACATTGAGGAGATATGGAACGCTGAACATAATGCGCGTAGCACGACAATAAATGACGCGGAGCACGACAGAAAAGCTACGGGTCATGGATGTGGCGTTCTCGTATCTTCATCCGGAATATGCTCCAACTTTGATTTTAAACTCAGGGAAGCTGCTGTGACGCGATCTTCAGTTCGATTTCTCTGTAAAACTCTCTAAAATCACCAATTAGGACTACAGAAAGATGAAATTGGGGGTTTGTGTTTGGATTTGGGTAGATGCTAATGGTGGAAGTCTAATGGAGAAGGGTCTGTGGTGGTGGTGAAGGAAAGTGAAGGAAAGTGGGGGGAACAATATCGGCATGGGATGCGACAATAAACATGTGGGGCGCAGCAGTAAAGACGTAGGGCGCGGCGGCGGTGGTGACATGTCTGAGTTTGGGAGCTTTTGGAGATTAGGGCTTGTAGATATTGGAGGCCGAAATACATGAGAATGGCTTTTATAAGATAATGATAGTGTGGTAACTTTTGAGGCAAAAACAATATGCAATCTTTTTTTCTTCTTTTTATTATATTTTTTCTTAATCTAAATTATATCGTGTTGCCTCCTGAGTAGTGATTTAGTTAGCGTCATTGGCTCGATGTTTGATATGGATTATCTCTAGTTGGGCTTATCGGGCTCCCAGGAACTTGGATACTCGTATATCTCATGAATGAACCAAGACTAGAAAGGCTTAAACCTTAGACCTTCCTGGATCATGATGATCGGTCTCTCAAAATAGCTCTCATCTTCTCCTCCATACTCAGTTGAGTCCGAGCTTTTCTCTCACTCTTGACCTTTACCTACACATCGTCATGACTACAAATCGAAAAAATACTGTATCTAATAAATAGAATGGGGCCACTTATCTAGAGCAAGTCGTTGAGGGACCAGCTACTGAACAGGGTAAGGAGATTGTGCCAGTGGTTGACCCGGTAACTACCTCCGTCGCCGACATAATCAAAAACATAGAAAATGTCGAGTCAGAGGTGTATACTGCTCCAACAAGCCAGTAACAGGTGAACATCTACTTCTTACATCTTACTCTAACACCAAATATTAGCCGCTTCATTCAAAGATGAAGATGATGAAGAATTTGCCTCGGCCAAGCACAAATTATTCAAGGATGCTAAGATCGCATCAAAGGCCGCAGGTAAACGGAAATTGATTGAAATTGAGGAAGACGAGCTGCTTATAGAAGAAGAAAGTGCATAATCAGTACCTCCAAAGAAGGTTAAGAAGGAAACAAATTCAAAAGAAAAGAAGAAGCCGAAGAAAGAGGGAAAGGCAGTCCATTCAGAGATTCCACCCATTCCTATTGGCATAGCAAAGCATGAAATACTCACTCCACTGATTGTTCCATCATAAATTCTCAAAGCGATTGAAGATGCATCAGGTTCAGATCGCTTTAGATACATGCTAAAGATGCAGAGTTGGGACAAGCTCGATACCGAGGTAAGTTAAGCTGATCTAGATCTCGTTAAAGATTGATCACCTTTTAGCGTTAAAAGCGACTCCTCTACCATTTTATCGTCAAAAATATCACGCCTAGAAACACCAACCTTGACCACATCTCAATCTCAGGGTGTTGTATAATGGCAGAGTGCTTGAATGGAGAGCTCATCAACACCACACAAGTCACGTTTTCTCATATGGTGGTAAGCAGAGCTCATCATGGATCCCCTCTCCCGTTTCCACATATTATAGCTCGTATGTTAAAGGTTGAAGGCCTTTACAAGCCAGTCTCAGAGACTAGCTTTAACGATGTGCTTACCTTGGAGAAGGTTTGCGATCTTGTTTCTAAACCGCTCCACCAAAGCTCTCTACCAGCTGCTAGATCCTCCTGAACCCAGGCTCAAGATTTAACTATACCCGCTGCCAGTGAATCTCAAGCCTCTATTGTATCTGCTATCCATACCCAGTGCTCCACACTCAACAAGCGTCTCACAGAAATCATCACATAGCTTCAGTTGATCACATAACGACAAGATGAACATTCCCGCATCTTTCAGACCTTAGTTTCTCTTACACGACAACGTGATGCCTAGGGTGTTCTAAAGCTTGTGTGTTTATGTATTTTTTGTGTGTTTTTTGCTTGCTAATTAGAATAACTAGTAATCTCTTAGGTTTTCCTTCTACAAAAAGGTTTAAGGACTAAATGATAATATTATATGCCTTTTGCACTAGTACAAAAACCCTTTTACATCACTTGATATACACCGGGCGTACATCTCATGGTGTAAAATGTCTACATATTTTGGTTATACATGTGTTTTGGTTGTTGTACAATGTATAAAATAGGAGGCGGAAAAGTAAATAACCGATGTATATACTATATACATCATATATTTTTGTAACACATTTATAAAGATAAATACGCCCGGTGTAAAATATATTTATTATCCGACGTATATAGTTTATACTAGGTTGATGAGTAAAGCACAAGTATATACATTAGACTTCTTATATAACCGATGTATTAGCTACATACTTTAATTTTGCGCCAAAAATTTCATCTACGCGCCTGCTTTTTCACCAAACATTAGGCTCTCACTGAAATTTTGTGCCAAAGGAGCCCTGCACCAAGAACTAGCGCTCTCTCGTACATCTACCTCCTTCTCCCTCCTCACAAAACTGACGCCTCCACACCAACCACCCAACTTCTGCGCGACCTCCAACCCGGCGACTCCATTCCAGCGGTGTCCTTCCTCGGCGGACTCCATCCCGGAAGCCTTTATCCTCAGCGACCTCCATCCCTGGCGAACTCCTTCCCCGGCAAAACCATCTCCTGTACGCAGTGACAGACCAATCTGTCTATATAGTTGACAATTTCAACTTCAAAGAGATCAGAAGTGGTGTGCGCAATTATTTTCCCTGTTTAATAATCGAGCTAGAGAGAGAGAAGCACATTAGCTTTGTTTGTCCTGATTCGGTGATAATATAGCAGGAGAACTATAGGGTGCTCTTCTGTCTTCCCATTCGCGACCGAAATCTGGATTAGCATTGTTTTCTGCGTTTTTAACTAGTTCAGCGTTTGCCGTAGATCTCGAAATTGGTGATTCTAGATCGGAGATTTTAAGTTCTACAGGTTTGCATTACTTCAACTCGATTTTATTCTTGTGATTACAAAATTTGAGGATGAATTGTGGTTCTTCTACTTGTATTGATTGTGATTCTAGTTAGCAAATTTGAGGATGAAAACATGATTTTCTGCTACTACTATTCAAGCTTGAGTGTGGAGTTTAAATTATTAATTAGAGTGGCTTGACTTTCATGGCGAGTTCCTTCTAGTGTTTACTATCTTCATGTGATTGTATCCTCTCGGTGCAATCTTTTATTTACTATAAATATTTGTGTTCATGGCAGCTATATCTGTCCTAATATGTATAGTGATTAGGTTTCCACTTTCCATCAATTACTCAGTTTAAGTTGTCCGATCTGTCATCAGGTTTTTGACAAAGCTCCTTACTGAAGATCTACCTAGGCTATTTGTGCGCCCTAAAAAGATTGTCTTAGATTTTCAGAAAGGGGAAGCAGTAGGTCATGTGGTTTATGATTTCAAATCAGGAGAAACTACTGAAAAAAATAAGGATTACAGGGGAGAGGTCTCAGTAACTCTTGTTGATGCTTGTAACCTGCCCTCTATGTTCTATGGTAAGTTCTTTCGAGAATTATTTTTGTTGTTGGAATTGCTTCTTCTTTTTGAAGAACTTTAAGCTCCATCCTCTACAGTTCTGATTAGTTCATGGGTTATTTCAGGTAAAACAGATCCATATGTTGTTTTAAGTTTAGGGGATCAAATTATTCGCAGTAAAAAGAATAGTCAGACTATTGTAACCGGTCCTCCAGGTGAACCAATTTGGAATCAGGTGAGAATTCCAACTTTCTGCTTCTTTTTATGAATTAAATCCAATTCAGGCAGTTGACTTCTTCAGTACTAACCGACATATTATGTGTTGTTGTTTCTAGGATTTTCACATCCTTGTTTTAGATCCTCGAAAACAGAAGTTGCTTGTTCAGGTTAGAGATTTCCTTGGGTTTGCGGATGTCACTATTGGTTCAGCAGAGGTAATTGTTCCGTTCTTGATCAATGCACTGAATCTTGTAAATATTGGACGCGTGTTTGTCTATGTTTCAGTTACTTCCTCGTTATAATTGTCTTTGCCTAATTTGGTGCAAATCTATCTATATAATACTAAATAACATGGAAAACAGCCTATGTGTCAACCTCTCATTGATTTGGACAATGTCATCTTCTCATTCATTCTGAATTTATTGGTAACAACTCCTTTCAGTTATGACTGAAAGGGGTTGTTGTTAGGTCACTCAAACTTACTTTTGCTTGGCTTAAGTAGTCTAAACAAGGGAATTTGGGACATGGAATTCTGTTCTATAGTTAACTGTATGTGTACCATTGAACTTCAGTTGGTGTTTCCCAAATCTTTTACATTGTATATCTAATCATTATTCTAGGTAAAAGGAGATGATCTGTAATAGAGAATATAGTACACTAGTAACCAAGCAATGGTGCAAACAGAAACCATCAAGATAATGGTCAAATTCAGGTTTGAAAGAGCCATACATGTAACTGTTTACACAATCTCTTGGTGCTTGGTAGTTCTAGTTGTCCATTTATGCCTTCTTCTTTTCTGCTCTGCTTCATAGATATGATGAAACGTCGGCATGGCAAATTCATGCATGGTCTTCTACAATGATATCCCTAACTAGCTAGAATTCTTGAAATTTTTAGAGGGATATTTGGCTAGACCGTTTATTTTTCCTATTACTTTTGCTTCACAATCTCCCAACCCTAAGCACAAAAATATTACAAGAAAGTTTCATGCCTCCTCATCTTCAATTTTTCCATCTTCAAGAACAGAGAAGGTAATTAAAATTTCTTTGCTATAACTGTTGATGAATTTCTTTGCTGTCTTGTTTGTACAGGTTTTGCTGGTCTTGTATACTGTTAGCAAGTAGCAAGGTAATTAAAATTCTAATATAGTTGATTCCGTTGATGAATTTCTTTGTTGTCTTGTTTGTACAGGTTTTGCTGTCTTGACTTTAAATCTTTCTTTTCCATAGAGTATGATTTCAACTATGCGGAGATGGAAGAGTTGATTTGGTTAAGGATGGAAGCAAAAAAAAGAAAGATATCCTGGTTAATTTATCTACTAGATTGTTGTACTGACCACCCACTTTGTTTGGCAGATTTCTATAATCCTTTACAAGATGAGAACCTTGTTGTTGAATTGATTCTTCCAATTAAGCCTAAACCAGTAAGTATATGATTCACTATTGGCTTAGCTTGATTAAGTGTTGGAGTATGTGTTATTTCTCCTCACATGAATTTGATTGCAGGTTGTTCGTGCATATGACTGGGATGTGAATGAAGTGGAGGTATTTAATTATTTCGCCTTTATTAAGATCTAACATATATATTATTAATATGTTGTATATTTGTTTTACGGGAAAAGGTTGTCGAAACTGATGTAGCTGCTACTTAGTTAGTTATGCGCTCCTCAATATTTATTTTGCTAGTTAGTACGTACGTTCAGAACTTTGTGTTGATTGAATATGCATGTTGAATTTGTAACATTAAGTGTTTGGAATGATTTTGGTGGTGTAATTATACATTGTAAGAATCAATGTTTTTAATCTATATATGTGATGCTGGGTTAATTGCAATGATTCTGGTATATAACAGGGTTATATAAATATATGTATAAGCATATGAAATTGGTTGGGGCCATACAAGAATATACATGGGTTTTATATATTATACAACGGTTAGTCAACCAAACAATTTCACCTTTTACATGCGACTTATGATTTTAGACATCTGTTTCAATGTGGTGTATAAACATGGAGTAGATGGAATATAATACATTATACATGTGTTTATATTACTACATACACCGGTTAGGCAACCTATTAATTTTACCTTTTAATACATTATACATGTGTTTATATTACTACATACACCGGTTAGGCAACCTATCAATTTTACCTTTTACATGCCACTTATTATTTATACATCGGTTGTAGTGTGGTGTATAAACATGGAGTAGATGGAAACAAATACATTATACATGTGTTTATATTACTATATACACCGGTTAGGCAACCTATCAATTTCACCTTTTACATGCAAATTATGATTTTAGACATTGGTTGTAATGTGGTGTATAAACGTGGGGTAGATGGGGACAAATACATTATACATGTGTTTATATTACTTTATACACGGGTTAATTATATCTTTTACATGTGTATAAATACCTTATACATCGAGCGTATAGGAAATGAACCAAAGTTGGGCGGCAGATTATACACCGGATGTATGCAACATTGACTTTATACGTCAGAGCGTTGTACAACGGTTATTAACCGGTGTATAAGCCAATATACATCCGGTGTAAAATGGGTTTTTTGTACTAGTGTTGGTTTCTATAATCTTGTGTTTTTTGCATGATTACACCTTACTTTTATGTGCTTAATGACTTTATATGCATGATTACTAAGTTTAGCTTGTTTGCCCTATTCCACTTTAGTTCCCTTTGTATGAATTATACTTGCATTTTTTTGATGATGTCAAAAGGGGGAAGTAAATCCTTATTCAACTAAGGGGGGAGATTTTAGACCAGCTTGGTGTAAGGGGAACAAAGGTACTCTTGCTAAGTGTCTTTAGCAAGATATTGAACTAATTTTTTATATTTAAAAGTATTCAATTAAGATTCATTGTATATCTTAAGCTTAATTGACTAATCTTTGAAATATTATGTGCTTTATTGTTTAAGTGTTTGCCTTCATTAAAAGGGGGAAATTGTTGGTTTGAGCTTGAGCATATAACTAGCTAGCTCAATCATTCTACTTGTTTTGATGATGATAACCACAAGTATTTGATGTTCATTGTGTATGATAAGCTTTCCAGGAATAAATCGAGGAGTTAGGAAAGTAGCTTTGACACAAGCGGACTAGATGAGTCCATGTGGAGACTAGCTTTAGGCCTAGCGGGGAAAGCGAGTCTCGTCAAGGCAGTGTGAATAAAGAAAAGAATAAAAGATCCAGGTGATGAGTTGTGAAGAAGGAAGGACTAGCTAAAGTGAAGGAGAGTCGCTACGAACTAGTGGATCGCGCTTCAAACTCAGAGAGAGTGTACAAGCAATCAAATGCGAAGAAGTGAGTCCTACAAGGAATCTTGCACCATCACGTAGTGAATTTTGGCGCAGCGTAGGGAAGGTCAAGAACATAAGGATAGGGGATAAAGGAACTTATACCTATGGATAGTGATAAACGGGGATCGCCAAGTTGGACGAATGAAGGAAGCGTTGAGGGTGTAGAGAGGATTGCCAACGTGGACAAAACGGTTACTCAAGAGAAGAAGCACAAAATGGATGGAATCGTTGATGTGCTCCAGGGAAGGGATCGAACACACGGATTGCCAGCATGGAATTCTTCATTGACGTAGATTATAGGTTTTCTTTACTTGGAGAATAAGTTTAGGAATGCTATAAATATGTGCAATATGGGATGTTAGGAACACGACCTGAGAAGAGCAAAATAGAGCTAAAGATTTATGAGAGAAAGTTAGAGAGCTGAGTGCTTAGGAAAACTTCACTTGCTGAGAGGAGATAGAAAGAGCGAATTGGAAAGAGCGTTATCTAGAGGAAAGATACTCTTTTTCAAGTTTGCGTTAAGTTAGTGAGTGGCTTGAATCACCTTGAGAGTTGAGAGGATTGCTTGTACTGTGCTGAATGCCAGATTGTGTTGAGAGAGAGTGTTACTAAGTGTTGTAATTACTCTTGATTAATATAATCTATTAGTGGTGAATTTTATCCCGAGCTTTGTAGAAGCTTAGGGTTCTCACTTTGGGAAAATCCTTGAATTTGAGCCAAGCTTATTATCTAACAATTTTAAGTTCAAATTATTGTAACTAATCTCACCTTTCGTAATTCTAACACACTAGCTAACTAGCTTGTTGTGTTTATCTTGGAGATTAGACTAGCTTAAACGTGTTTTCAACTTTCTTATCTGTAAAACACTTAAGCAAGTTGATCATGCTACTCTTTTATAAGAGTTACCCGATCCGAGCTACTTGATCTGATCAAGACCATGATTAAAACCTACAATTTCTACACTTCGCGCTGCATTTGAAGAATGCCACCTCAGCGATCCGCGTGATGAACATCACACTTGAATGCATCGATGTCCAAACTTTCTTTGTGCTTCTTCATCTTGACGATCTTGCTTCCACGTTGGCAATCCTCACCTTCAACGCTTCTCTTGATATTTCTAGCTCAGCGATCCCCGTACATCCACTATCCAAAAGTAGAAATCCTAACAACCTCCAGTTATCCTTATTTCCCTTAAGTTGTAGCTTCAAAGGCCTTCTTTCCTTGGACCAAATCTTCTAAGCGCTCCACTAGGATTCCACCCGTGGACTCGCTGGAACTTGATTACTTGTATATCTTATCTTTTCTTCTAAAGCTCGATCCTCTAGCTTGAAGCGCAACCCGCTGGCTTAAAGCTAGACCTTCGTTCTTCTCATTTCTTCACTTCAAACCTTATTCTATCTTGGCGAGATTCAGCTTTCCTCGCGAGACCTTAATCTAGTCTCTCAATGGTCAAAATTGGTCCGCTTGTGTTAAATCCACACCTAAAGCTCCTCAAGATATATCTGGTTAGCTTAAAACACACAAAGAACATCAAATACTTGAGTTTGTTGTCATCAAAACAAGCGGAAAGGTTTAGCTATCTCATTCCAGCTCTAGCTCAAACCAACAATTCCATCTTTTTTGATGATGAAAAACCCATACACAGGTAAGCATATAAAATTTCAAAGCGTACCAAGTTTATGCTACAGATATGCAATTTAGCTTAATCAAGTACTTTAGATATAACAATCAGCTCAAATATTTTCTCTAAGAATACTTTAGCGAGTTTACCTTTGTTCCCCCTTAGACCAAGCCGGTCTAAAATCACCCCCCCCCCCCCTCCCCCCGTCGAATATGGCTATGTACTAGTTTACATCCCCTTTTGACATCATCGAAAAATGTAAGCTTAACTCATGCAAAGGGAACCAAAGTAGAAAGTCCAAGAAACATAACTCAATAATCAAGCATAAAAGACAGTAGGAAAAGAAAGCTAAAGAGTGACCAAGCACATAGTGCAAGCATACAGAAACCAGAAAGCATACTTCATGAAATTATAAGTCCTTAAACCTTTATAGCTGGAACCCTAGAGATAGCTAGTTAGACTTTCAAGCAAGAATAGAACACAAAGACACACACACAACTTCAACTCTAATCACCACGTTGTCAAGCAAGGTTCACCAAGGAGTGGAGAAGAATAACAATTTTGTCTTGTCTAGCTGTCATAAGCTCAATCTGAGTTGTGATCCCTGTTAGCTTGAGCTCTAGTGTTGCGCATTGATCTTGGATTGTTTTCACTACTTGCATAGAAGCTAGCAAATCAATGGCAGCAAGCACTTGTACTTCTCTAGACTAGGAGCGGGAGGAGGAAGCATCTAGTGTTGAAACCTGTAGTAGATACGGGCTTGGAAACCAACTCAGTTGTTGAGCATGGCCCAGCCATGCTGGATATTAACAAGTCGGAGTGCTCGAATAGCCAACAACCTCTGTTGGGCCGCAAACAGGCAAGCGACCCAGTACTCATGAAACCCTAGAAAAGTGCAACCTTGGATGGATTGCTCCCCAAGCACAACAGGGGGGTCCACGACCTCATGAATATATATAGTTTAAGGGGATGTGTCAGGCTTTTCTCTCTGGTTTTTTTTACCAATTTTAGCAAAGCAAGTACGATCCAATAGTATTTCACTGACACATCGCATATTCTTCCCTTTTGAGTAGAATTAATGTAGCCAATTAGATTCTGTCCAACATGAGATCTGATTACTCTCCCCCCTAATTTCTTTCACCTTAATACCCATTAAACCCTCACAGATAAATAACTGACTTAATCTTTGGAGAGTCAAATCTAGGGTACAAACACCCTGGTTTTGGCTTTGCAGGTAGAAGGAAGGCCAAACTCCGATGGTTTTGTCCGAGATCTCCACCAATGCCAGCTTAGAGGGGTTCCCATCCTCAGATATTCCCAAAGAAGTACATCTAAACACATGTACGAGTCTGTGTCTTAAACCCGGATGACTTATGGTATAAATACTGGCACCGTCTATGAGAACTCTCTCACACAGCTAAGATTGGAGTCGAGAAGAATAATGGTGGTTTTCCTTAGTGAAATCACATGTCATCATGAAGATCCCAGGTGTGAAAGTCGAAGATTCTCTCACACCCCAACGGCGGCCACCAACAAGAACGCGTCGCCACATGCGTCGCCTCACATGCCGTCACATGTGCAACCCCATGGCATAGCCACGACCAACACGCCAGGTGACGGAGAATAGCTCCTAGACAAAGAGGTTGAGTCTTTTGGGGCACTACAAAGCACACAACGGAAGGGAAAAGGCTCGGGGGAGCGTGAAGCTTCTCTACCGCCAGCTAGGGTGAGCCCCCCAAGGTGCAAAGAACAAGACATGAAGTCCACCGAATGGATCGTGAGCCGATCTTGCAACCAGAGAGTGAATACAAGGCATATGAGGTCTCATGGTGCTTGAGTATTCGAGACACGGAGTCGGACCCCAACTACTTCCCCCATGGCCTGGGGCGTGAAGCCCCATTTTTCGCTCCTCGGTCACCCTACCCGGCGAGGCACCCGCGTCACATGCATGAAGCCCTACCTGTCTACCCGACGAGGCAACATCACTATGTACTCGAGCACCCATCCCGATACCCGTATTCTCCTCAGGCACACCCAATGCAAACCAACCCTTATCAAACCCCATGCTCATTCTACCCGGCATCGCCCACATCCACTCTACACAGCACAACGGTTTTCGGCGAACAAATCATAAATGTTATCCCCTAAAAGGAGTCTATGTATCCCAAACTCAAAGACTACACAAGGGTTAAATAACCCCCAAGAGAACATAGCCCGATACTGCTACGCCATGATCGCAAGCGGGGCCTCCGATGGCCTAATGTACAAGGGGTTCCCAAACACCCTAGCTGGACCGGCTCACACCTAGATGCTAAGCTTACCGCCGTTGTGCATCAATTACTTCACCGACCTCGAGGCCCGTACCCTACAACACTTCAGCTCCCAGCAAAAGCGTAAAATATCTATTAAACCGGCCACAAACATTCGGCAATGGGCAAATGAAAGCCTCGACGCCTTCCTAAAGCATTTCTCGGCCCATGTCATACAAACGCAAGACTTCAATGGAGACAAAGAAAAAATGGCCTTCTAGCCGGACTCATGCATCATTCCCCTTTCAAAAACTACTTCGGGCGCAAGCAGTGGCTCACCTACGAGCAAACTCTAGAACTCTCCCGTGAATTCATTTCCTCTGAAGAACTAAACGACGTCATTAACACCCCAGAAATTGAAGAAAACGACAAGGGCCGATGTAGCAAAAGGTGGAACAGAAACAAGAAAAACAACAGGGGCCACAATAACCGCTCTCCCAGCAACGAAGCCCCCAAGAACGACCAGCCGTTGTAGCCCCAGACCTAGTTCCTCTGACAGGTAATGGTCAACGAGAAGGGCGACAAGACTCGACAATCTCGTCTGCCGAGGGAAGAGCAACATCACAGCGGTGACTTCTAACAATGCCCTAAGCATCCCACCGCCAAACTTGATGCTCGGGACTAACAGGTACTAAAACGGGAAAGGGAGCAAGAAGGCAAAGTGTTGACCACCAAAACGATCTCCACGGACCCACTGGTCGTCCACATTTAGTTGGGTAGCAAGATAGTCAAACGAGTTCTAGTCGATCAGGAAGCTCCTCCGATATATTGTACTGGGACGCTTTCCAGAAGCTCGGCTTCGAGCAGTCAAAGCTATGACCAACCAGTTGTACCCTAGTCGGCTTCGGAG
This sequence comes from Phyllobates terribilis, assembly GCF_046119375.1. Taxonomy (NCBI): domain Eukaryota; kingdom Metazoa; phylum Chordata; class Amphibia; order Anura; family Dendrobatidae; genus Phyllobates; species Phyllobates terribilis. The sequence goes on from NW_027369993.1 coordinate 31,934, forward strand.
GAGAACGAGTAAAAGCCTTGGGGTCATCACCTTAGAAATGGTACTCGACAAGGAAGAGGGTTTAAAGGGCAAAGAATTCATTGACTTCATAGTCGTTCCCCTCACATCCTCATACAATGCTCTCCTGGATTGAGCATCTTTATGCAAGTTTGAGGTTGTTATATCAATCTATCATTTCTGTCTAAAGTTCCCGGTTGCTGAGAAAGAGGGAACTTTCCACGGCAACGTAACCGAGAGTAGGACATGCTATGTCTCATCAGAATGGGGGTCCAAAAAACCGTCATGGCTATCCAACTCGTCTTCTTAGGCACTCTCACCCCAGAACACAAAGCCGAACTCAAGGTACGAGATCCTCCAAGGACAAAGAAGGCAAGCTCAAAAATCCAGCATTCATCGAATTTTCTAAACAAGGGGTCACACTGTTTGACAACCCGGAGGAGCGGATATACATTGGTGGTAGTCTAGCCCCAGAAACGAACGAACGCATCAAGACCATGCTAGAAAACTCTCATGATATCTTCTCCTGGACCCCGAAGGACTTAAAAGGGATACCGCCACAAGTCATGACACATTCCCTATCCATCGCCCCTGGTTTCAAGCCAAAGAGGCAGCGAAAACGTAAACATGCCGGCGAAAAAAATAAAGCAGCGGGGGACGAGCTGGACAACCTACTCAGGGCTGGATTTGTGGAGCCGGTTCAGAACTCAACATGGCTGTCAAACGTAGTAATGGTCACTAAATCCAACGGGAATTGGATAATGTGCGTCGATTTCAGAGACCTCAACAAAGCCTGCCCAAAAGACAGCTACCCTCTCCCCGCCATCGACTAGTTGGTCGACTCCACGGTCAGACACGAGCAAGGCTCTGATGCCCATAGAGTCAAGGTACCCCCGGTAGAAAACGTTGTGTACGCCCTGGTAATATCCGCGAGAAAGAACAGACCCTACTTCCATGCCCACCCTATACAAGTGCTATCAAGTTTTCCTCTGTGAAACCGCCTCCATCGACCAACTGTATCCGACCGGCTAACCTGATGGGCCATTGAGCTATCAAAGTTCGACATTGAATATAGGCCCAAGCCGACTATCAAGACACAAGCTCTGGCCGACTTCATCGTCGAGGCCAGCTTCCCAGAAGAAATTGACGTCAAACCCGCAACCGAAAACCCGATATGGACCCTACACGTGGATGGAGCCGTCAATACCACTGGATGCGGGGCTGGGGTTGTAATGAGAACTGACTGCGACGATGTAACCAAGTTAAGGACAAGAAGCACACATAGCATAGAGCTAATCAACCAACACCAGCACTTACCGAGAAAGCGATCGACTCAGGGGAAACCATCTCAAGCACGTCGACATGTAGCATGCGAAGTGTCGGCAGGGGAGCCAATAGGGATTGAGGACTTGACTAGCAACATAATCACGGTAGTCATAGTCTGTTGTCCTTAGTACTCGCTCCAGAGATGGAGGCGATTCGACCAGAGAAGCTGAGCCCTTACCCCTTTCATACAGGGATTTATGCTTATGCTCGCTACCATGTGTATGTTGCCACATCACCCCCTCCTCCCCCTTGCTCCTTGGTAGCGCACCCTTGCAAAGAGCCTCAACACCCGTGGAAGGAGGAACCTCATCTCAAGTCGTACACCGACCTCAGCGACGCAGAGGGAGATTATCCTCCTTCTCCTTATCATCATTCTCGGATAGCTGGATGTCATCCCTCAGGGAAGGAGGAGCCGAAAGGGAAGGCGCTGGAAGGGAAGTCGCACCTACAACCACAGCTCCATACCCTTCAAGTTGGAGCACAGGACTGGGATCTACCCAAGAAACAACACTTGGGGTACCAGTTGTGCGAGCCTCGCGCCTATCTATCTCGACCACATAAGCCAGGTCGAGATCCTCAGTATTTGTTAGAATGATGTAGAAGTGATCAGCTGCAGAAAACAAAAATAATATTAGAGTCAATCCTTTAATTCACAGACGAAATCCAAGTCAAAGAGCTTAAAAACATGTGAATGGGACAAACTAAGCCCCAACACTTTAAGGAGACCGGGAGTAACCCCATTTCTCGAGCACTCATGTTCTTTAGAATTATGGAGTGTCGTAAATTGCCCTATGATATTTTCCCGGGAAGACCGATCAACCCGAGGTGGCTTCCAAGTCGAACCTACACCGAATGCCAAGGGGATACCCGAGTCAGTAGGGGGGCTCACCAGCAACCACTTCTCCCTCTAGTCCGGAACGTGGTCCGGGTGTTTCCACTTAGTCTTCATGACAGCCCGGAGATAGAACAACCCCACCTCCTTCAGCACGTCCGTTAGCCGAATGGGGAGTAGAGAAGTTGACGAAGTTAGGCTCAGCCCCCAACTCTCGACACCTCAGCATGTGAGTCATGATGCAACGCCACACGTTGGGGTGTAGTTGCCCCAGATTCACCCCTAGCCGATGACAACACGCCTTGCCGAGACTCGACAACAGCAACCTAAACCCCACTTCTAGCGCTTGCACGTTGATCGGAAAGAACGGGAAGAAGTCATCCGTCATAACCGAACTAGCGCCGGTAGAGCCAATGTAGTACCATCGGGGAATGGATACTTGTTGGCAGCCTCCTTCAAGCTTGTTAATGACAAGGTCGACGACATGCCGGTCGGAACCTTGTCACGAATTGGCGGGGAGGTCGTTCCCCGAAAAGGACTAACAACTAGACGCATAGGCGAGGGGTTTGCTAAACCTAAGACAAAGAGAGAAACATTTATTAGACAACTATCCCTCCCCTCTAAAATGAACGACCAGAAAACAACCCACCACCGAATGGCGAGAAGCCAGGGGGTTTTGTCCCAAAGAAAGAGAGTGAGAGAAGAGAAGACAAACCAGTAGGAAGAGCAATGGAGAATCAACGAAGGTGGTAAGGGAGGCGACATTACCAGAGAAACCACAAAAACAATCAGCGGCGATTGGAAATGCGACGAAAGAGAGCTTTTCTTGTGGATAGTTTTTGAAAATGGTAAGTCCGGAAACGGGCCACCAAGACCCCTTTTATAGGCAAGTCTGCCTTCCAAGAGGGCCCAATGAAACAATGACACGTAGCACGCAACCGACCGACGTCAGTCATATCAGTCGTCGCTCCAATGACCCCTATTGTTGCGCAATAAATGCACCATCACATCGAGAAGTGAACTTCGTAAAAACATATCCACTTTAGTTGCCTCCTAACTAGAGTCGTCCCAACTCCATAAGAAAGGTTCAAACGTAGACGAGGGCGGGAGAAATCAAAAGCAAACATGACGCCAAAATAATAAAAAAAAACACGACTAGCCAAGACATTTATCCGATTCCCCACGAAAACTGCCTCCTAGCAAAACCGACAGTATTTGAGGTGCTACCAAGAGGATTCAGGCATACTTTTGACCACCTCGGGTTGATCGCAATCTAGTCAACGGATCGGAAACTTATTAATACCCAAAGTGGGCACCCAAGTATAAGCGAACCCTTGACAAATAGCTCGCGAAAGGCTCAAAGGGCTGGATGTTGGGCCTGACCCAGCCACGCTGGGTATTAACAAGTTGAGCTTCCCAAATAGCTCACAACCTCTGTTGGCCGCAAACCCGTAAACAGGCGTGCGGCCCAGTACACATAGAAACCCTAGAAAAGCCCAACACTGGATGGCTTGCGCCCGAAGCACAACAGGGGGGTCCATGGCCTCGTGAGTATATATAGAGAAAGGGAGTGTGGCATGCTTCTCTCTCTGGTTTTTTACCATTTTTAGTACAACAAGTATGATCCAACAGTATTTCACTGACACATCGCAGATTCTTCCCTTTCGGGTAGAATCAAGGTAGCCGATTAGCATCTCTCCAACACGAGATCTGATTACCCTTCCCCCTAACCTTTCTTTCTCCTTAACCCTCATTAAAATCTTACGGATAAATCACTGACTTAAGCTTTGAGAGTCAAATCCAGGGTAGAAACACCCTGGGCTTGGCTTTGCAGGTATAAGGAAGGCTAAACTCGGCGATTTTATCTGAGATCTCCACCAACACCAGCTTAGAGAGTTCCCATCCTCACATCTTCTCAAAGAAGTACATCTAAACACCTGTCTGAGGTTGCGTGTTAAACCCGGACGACTTGTGGTATAAACATCAGCGACCTTTTCAACCGTCAAAACCTCATCAAGTGATGTCTCCTTCACATGCTTGTAAAGTCCTTCTTCCTTGAGCATTCTGGCAATAATGTGCGGGAAAGGGAGAGGAGATGAAGTATGAGCACGACATACAACTATATGGCTAAACATGATTTGGGTTGTGTTGAACGTGCCTGCTTAGAGCTTGCTCCATGAGACAACAATCTGATATAGTCACCAGATCAATATAGGTGTTGCGCGGTGTGATGTTCGTGATAATGAAGTAGTGATGCAGTTGCTTGGATGCAGGGCGATACTCGGTCTTGAGAATAGCAGGTACTGGCTAGCCAAAAACAGTCTCTTTGATAGCTCGAGAATTAGATGACCAATTCTTCTTGTACAGCAGCCCAAAACCCACTAAAGTACCATCGGGGCCAGGTTCTTGACCTATCGCTTTGGCAAGGTCCTTAACATTGAAACTCTTGCTTGCGTCGTAGGATCACTGAAAGCTTTGTGTAAAAGGCTCGTCCATAGAAGAGCTACTGCTAAACTGAGCATAAAACTGGTGCACAAGGTCCAGATCTGCTTTACTAACTTCAACCTGTAGCTTATCCCAATTCTGAAGTTTAAGCAAATAAGAAAATCGATCGGAATGTGAAGCTACCTCAGTCTCGCGTGGAATATCTGGAGCTACGATGACTGGAGAGAAAATGTCGCTCTTTGACACACGGAGAGGGATAGGAGGGCACTCTGAATTCCCAGCAGGTGGTGCTTTTCTCGGTTTCTTAGAGCGATGCGGCTTCTCTGACTGCTTAGCTACAACCATCGCTGAAGACGGGTCAATCTCTTCATCCTCTTCATTGGACAAAACCTCTTCCTCCTCAATTTTCCGTTTACCTTTTTCTTTGGAAGCGCTCTTTGCATTTTTAATCATTTGATGCTGGAGCGGAGCGAATTTGTCATCCGCTTCCTCAGCGAATGACTCAACAAGAAGTTGAGAGTGAGAAGGAGAGACTAGGGGTAGATGATCACCTGAAGCTAACTTTTCCAGAGTGACAAATTTGTCTGACTTTACATTGACGAGGTCGGTGATGATGTTGGAGACAACTGTGGTGACCGGATCATCTGTAGGCACAAAATCATGTTCTTCTGTTGCCGCTTGAACTTCATCGAGCTCCTTAGCACTGACCTCTTTATCTTCAGGCTCAATAACTGGGGTAACTGGTGTCAAAGACAGTGTAGAGACGGTTGCTAAAGTTTTAGGAGGAGAAGCTTGATTTGCAGCGAGCTTAGCGAGCCTGTCGCGTTCAAGTTCCTCAACCTCCCGTTGATGCTTTGCCTTATATTTTGCGTAGAGTTCATGTTCAGATGGAAGACGGATGGGCTTGTCGTCGGCCATTTTAGGTTTTGTGGAGTTGTGTGTTTAGGGTTTTGAGGATTTGGAAATTTGAGAAGCTTGCGAGTTTAGAGATGGGGGGAGAATTATGTAGCAAGGGGAGAGATGGAGTTTTACGGATTTAATAGCAAGGGAGAGAGTGAATGAACAAGGTAAAAGTTTCAAGTGAATCAATACCCGGATTTATATAGATGAGAAACAATCTTCCTCTGCGAAATCCACCTCCTTAACCAACGGCTACAAATTTGCAACGGCCATATCTCAAGATGGCAGAGGTAGGGAAGACGAAGAAGAATCGGCAGTGCGTCCACCGCCAGAAGTATATTTGTCGTCAGTGGGATCTGTTTTCAAAGAAGGAAGCGGAGAAATAAAAAATCTAAGCTCTAACCATGGAAAATCGCCTGGTTTGGAAGCTCGGGTGAGAGGTAAAAGCCATAACAAAATATTTTCAAAGAGGTGTGATTGTGAAGAACACGGTGGAGTGAGAAACGCCCAGAAATTGATGAATTTGGGGTTGGTTTTGAGGGATATACATTTAGAGATGGGAGTGATGAGCGCGTGCACTTCAAGATCCCGACCTTTCCGATGGCAACCTCCACTACAAAAAGTCTGACATAGTACTAGAGAGAGGAAAGATTCGAGGAAGAAGAAGAGGGTAGGTTAGGGATAAAATATATGTTATTTTGTAACTTTCTTTAAATACAAAGGGTAAAATGTCCTTTGTTCATTTTTAATAGATAATCTGACGGATTTTGCCCATGGGTGGCTGCATGTAAGAAAACAATGAGATAATGGGTGCGATAAAATAATTATTGATATATGTGATGACTCCTTGAAAATTTTATGATAGAAGGTGTGGCTCCCCACAAATTTCTCAAAAGATTAACCATTCACACAATTTTCTTTTTTTCATACCTCCAAAATCACGTCTTAACAAACACATACTTATTCAATTTGTATATATATATGACGTTTTCGGTGCGGACTGATTTTTGGTGCGGACTGTGCGGATTGTGCACTTTTCAGCATATTATTGGTGCACTCTAAGTACATTATCAAGTGTACTATTGGTGCTCTCTTTCAGTGCACTACTGGTGCACTCCTCGGTGTACTAAGGTGCACTTCCCAGTAATGCACTAGGGCACTCCTCAGTGTACTAAGGTACACTTCCCAGTATTGTCCTCGTGCACTCCTCGGTGTACTAAGGTGCATCCCCCAATAGTGTACTGATGCACTCTACAGTAGTGCACTACTAGATGCACTCTACGGTAGTACACTGGTACACTTTATAATAGTGCATTGGTGCACTATCCATTAATATACTGGCGCACTATAATATACGGCAGTGCACCAGTGTACTTTATACATATATATGAGTAAATAAATTTGTGACTACATTATGTATTTGATAGTGAATAGTGATGCAATATGTTAAAAACATGTTTCAAAGCGTTTACCTAT